>NC_065452.1:75240684-75540684 GCF_917563875.1 Diabrotica virgifera virgifera | reverse complement strand
TCAGTATTCGGCTAGGTACGAATTGATACACCGACGGTTCAATGATGTGTCTTAATATTTCGCACCTCAAGTGCCGAGCTTTCCACAATCTTTTGGGCTGTATTAAAAGTTGCCTGCATGCAGGGCTTCGGTAAAAGCTTTGCCAATGCTACATTTTATATACCAAATAAATGGTGTAAGATCACATCGTTAAATCCTCCGTATATCAATGGGTACCAATAGAATAGACTAGTTTCGCGATGCCTCGCTCGTCAGTATTCGGCTAGGAACGAATTGATACACCGACGGTTCAATGATGTGTCTTAATATTTCGTACCTCAAGTGCCGAGCTACAAAAGTGCCATCTACTCTGATGACCAAGAAGTAGAAACACGACTCGAAAAGAGAAGTTTTCCACAATTTTTTGAGCTGTATTAAAAGTTGCCTGCATGCAGGGCTTCGGCAAAAGCTTTGCCAATGCTAGATTTTATATACCAAATAAATGGTGTAAGATCACATCGTTAAATCCTACGTATATCACTGGGTACCAATAGAATAGACTAGTTTCGTGATGCCTCACTCGTCAGTATTCCGCTAGGTACGAATTGATACACCGACGGTTCAATGATGTGTCTTAATATTTCGCACCTAAAGTGCCTAGCTACAAAAGTGCCATCTACTCTGATGACCAAGAAGTAGAAACACGACTCGAAAAGGGAAGTTTTCCACAATCTTTTGGGCTGTATTAAAAGTTGCCTGCATGCAGGGCTTCGGTAAAAGCTTTGCCAATGCTAGACTTTATATACCGAATAAATGGTGTAAGATCACATCGTTAAATCCTCCGTATATCAATGGGTACCAATAGAATAGACTAGTTTCGCGATGCCTCGCTCGTCAGTATTCGGCTAGGTACGAATTGATACACCGACGGTTCAATGATGTGTCTTAATATTTCGCACCTCAAGTTCCGAGCTACAAAAGTGCCATCTACTCTGATGAAGTAGAAACATGAGTCGAAAAAAGAAGTTTTCCACAATCTTTTGAGCTGTATTAAAAGTTGCCTGCATGCAGGGCTTCGGCAAAAGCTTTGCCAATGCTAGATTCTATATACCAAATAAATGGTGTAAGATCACATCGTTAAATCCTCCGTATATCAATGGGTACCAATAGAATAGACTACTTTCGCGATGCCTCGCTCGTCAATATTCAGCTAGGTACGAATTGATACACCGACGGTTCAATGATGTGTCTTAATATTTTGCACCTCAAGTGCCGAGCTACAAAAGTGCCATCTACTCTGATGACCAAGAAGTAGAAACACGACTCGAAAAGAGAAGTTTTCCACAATCTTTTGAGCTTTATTAAAAGTTGCCTGCATGCAGGGCTTCGGCAAAAGCTTTGCCAATGCTAGATTTTATATACCAAATAAATGGTGTAAGATCACATCGTTAAATCCTCCATATATCAATGGGTATCAATAGAATAGACTAGTTTCACGATGCCTCGTTCGTCAGTATTCGGCTAGGTACGAATTGATACACCGACGGTTCAATGATGTGTCTTAATATTTCGCACCTCAAGTGCCGAGCTACAAAAGTGCCATCTACTCTGATGACCAAGAAGTAGAAACACGACTCGAAAAGAGAAGTTTTCCACAATCTTTTGAGCTGTATTAAAAGTTGCCTGCATGCTGGGCTTCGGCAAAAGCTTTGCCAATGCTAGACTTTATATACCAAATAAATGGTGTAAGATCACATCGTTAAATCCTCCGTATATCAATGGGTACCAATAGAATAGACTAGTTTCACGATTCCTCGCTCGTCAGTATTCGGCTAGGTACGAATTGATACACCGACGGTTCAATGATGTGTCTTAATATTTCGCACTTCAAGTGCCGAGCTAAAAAAGTGCCATCTAATCTGATGAACAAGAAGTAGAAACACGACTCGAAAAGAGAAGTTTTCCACAATCTTTTGAGCTGTATTAAAAGTTGCGTGCATGCAGGGCTTCGGCAAAAGCTTTGCCAATGCTAGATTTTATATACCAAATAAATGGTGTAAGATCACTTCGTCAAATCCTCCGTGTATCAATGGGTACCAATAGAATAGACTAGTTTAGCGATGCCTCGCTCGTCAGTATTCGGCTAGGTACGAATTGATACACCGACGGTTCAATGATGTGTCTTAATATTTCGCACCTCAAGTGCCGAGCTACAAAAGTGCCATCTACTCTGATGACCAAGAAGTAGAAACACGACTCGAAAAGAGAAGTTTTCCACAATCTTTTGAGCTGTATTAAAAGTTGCCTGCATGCAGGGCTTCGGCAAAAGCTTTGCCAATGCTAGATTTTATATACCAAATAAATGGTGTAAGATCACATCGTTAAATCCTACGTATATCAATGGGTACCAATAGAATAGACTAGTTTCGCGATGCCTCGCTCGTCAGTATTCGGCTAGGTACGAATTGATACACCGACGGTTTAATGATGTGTCTTAATATTTCGCACTCTAAGTGCCGAGCTACAAAATTGCCATCTACTCTGATGACCAAGAAGTAGAAACACGACTCGAAAAGAGAAGTTTTGCACAATCTTTTGAGCTGTATTAAAAGTTGCCTGCATGCAGGGCTTCGGTAAAAGCTTTGCCAATGCTACATTTTATATACCAAATAAATGGTGTAAGATCACATCGTTAAATCCTCCGTATATCAATGGGTACCAATAGAATAGACTAGTTTCGCGATGCCTCGCTCGTCAGTATTCGGCTAGGTACGAATTGATACACCGACGGTTCAATGATGTGTCTTAATATTTCGCACCTCAAGTGCCGAGCTACAAAAGTGCCATCTACTCTGATGACCAAGAAGTAGAAACACGACTCGAAAAGAGAAGTTTTCTACAATCTTTTGAGCTGTATTAAAAGTTGCCGGCATGCAGGGCTTCGGCAAAAGCTTTGCCAATGCTAGATTTTATATACCAAATAAATGGTGTAAGATCACATCGTTAAATCCTACGTATATCAATGGGTACCAATAGAACAGACTAGTTTCGCGATGCCTCGCTCGTCAGTATTCGGCTAGGTACGAATTGATACACCGACGGTTCAATGATGTGTCTTAATATTGCGCACCTCAAGTGCCGAGCTACAAAAGTGCCATCTACTCTGATGACCAAGAAGTAGAAACACGACTCGAAAAGGGAAGTTTTCCACAATCTTTTGAGTTGTATTAAAAGACGCCTGCATGCAGGGCTTCGGCAAAAGCTTTGCGAATGCTAGATTTTATATACCAAATAAATGGTGTAAGATCACATCGTTAAATCCTCCGGATATCAATGGGTACCAATAGAATAGACTAGTTTCGCGAAGCCTCGCTCGTCAGTATTCGGCTAGGTACGAATTGATACACCGACGGTTCAATGATGTGTCTTAATATTTCGCACCTCAAGTGCCGAGCTTTCCACAATCTTTTGGGCTGTATTAAAAGTTGCCTGCATGCAGGGCTTCGGTAAAAGCTTTGCCAATGCTACATTTTATATACCAAATAAATGGTGTAAGATCACATCGTTAAATCCTCCGTATATCAATGGGTACCAATAGAATAGACTAGTTTCGCGATGCCTGCTCCTCAGTATTCGGCTAGGAACGAATTGATACACCGACGGTTCAATGATGTGTCTTAATATTTCGTACCTCAAGTGCCGAGCTACAAAAGTGCCATCTACTCTGATGACCAAGAAGTAGAAACACGACTCGAAAAGAGAAGTTTTCCACAATCTTTTGAGCTGTATTAAAAGTTGCCTGCATGCAGGGCTTCGGCAAATCTTTGCCAATGCTAGATTTTATATACCAAATAAATGGTGTAAGATCACATCGTTAAATCCTACGTATATCACTGGGTACCAATAGAATAGACTAGTTTCGTGATGCCTCACTCGTCAGTATTCCGCTAGGTACGAATTGATACACCGACGGTTCAATGATGTGTCTTAATATTTCGCACCTCAAGTGCCTAGCTACAAAAGTGCCATCTACTCTGATGACCAAGAAGTAGAAACACGACTCGAAAAGGGAAGTTTTCCACAATCTTTTGGGCTGTATTAAAGTTGCCTGCATGCAGGGCTTCGGTAAAAGCTTTGCCAATGCTAGACTTTATATACCAAATAAATGGTGTAAGATCACATCGTTAAATCCTCCGTATATGAATGGGTACCAATAGAATAGACTAGTTTCGCGATGCCTCGCTCGTCAGTATTCGGCTAGGTACGAATTGATACACCGACGGTTCAATGATGTGTCTTAATATTTCGCACCTCAAGTGCCGAGCTACAAAAGTGCCATCTACTCTGATGACCAAGAAGTAGAAACACGACTCGAAAAGAGAAGTTTTCTACAATCTTTTGAGCTGTATTAAAAGTTGCCGGCATGCAGGGCTTCGGCAAAAGCTTTGCCAATGCTAGATTTTATATACCAAATAAATGGTGTAAGATCACATCGTTAAATCCTACGTATATCAATGGGTACCAATAGAACAGACTAGTTTCGCGATGCCTCGCTCGTCAGTATTCGGCTAGGTACGAATTGATACACCGACGGTTCATTGATGTGTCTTAATATTGCGCACCTCAAGTGCCGAGCTACAAAAGTGCCATCTACTCTGATGACCAAGATGTAGAAACACGACTCGAAAAGGGAAGTTTTCCACAATCTTTTGAGTTGTATTAAAAGTTGCCTGCATGCAGGGCTTCGGTAAAAGCTTTGCCAATGCTAGACTTTATATACCAAATAAATGGTGTAAGATCACATCGTTAAATCCTCCGTATATCAATGGGTACCAATAGAATAGACTAGTTTCGCGATGCCTCGCTCGTCAGTATTCGGCTAAGTACGAATTGATACACCGAGGGTTCAATGATGTGTCTTAATATTTCGCACCTCAAGTGCCGAGCTACAAAAGTGCCATCTACTCTGATGACCAAGAAGTAGAAACACGACTCGAAAAGAGAAGTTTTCTACAATCTTTTGAGCTGTATTAAAAGTTGCCGGCATGCAGGGCTTCGGCAAAAGCTTTGCCAATGCTAGATTTTATATACCAAATAAATGGTGTAAGATCACATCGTTAAATCCTACGTATATCAATGGGTACCAATAGAACAGACTAGTTTCGCGATGCCTCGCTCGTCAGTATTCGGCTAGGTACGAATTGATACACCGACGGTTCAATGATGTGTCTTAATATTGCGCACCTCAAGTGCCGAGCTACAAAAGAGCCATCTACTCTGATGACCAAGATGTAGAAACACGACTCGAAAAGGGAAGTTTTCCACAATCTTTTGGGCTGTATTAAAAGTTGCCTGCATGCAGGGCTTCGGTAAAAGCTTTGCCAATGCTACATTTTATATACCAAATAAATGGTGTAAGATCACATCGTTAAATCCTCCGTATATCAATGGGTACCAATAGAATAGACTAGTTTCGCGATGCCTCGCTCGTCAGTATTCGGCTAGGAACGAATTGATACACCGACGGTTCAATGATGTGTCTTAATATTTCGCACCTCAAGTGCCGAGCTACAAAAGTGCCATCTACTCTGATGACCAAGAAGTAGAAACACGACTCGAAAAGAGAAGTTTTCCACAATCTTTTGAGCTGTATTAAAAGTTGCCTGCATGCAGGGCTTCGGCAAAAGCTTTGCCAATGCTAGATTTTATATACCAAATAAATGGTGTAAGATCACATCGTTTAATCCTACGTATATCACTGGGTACCAATAGAATAGACTAGTTTCGCGATGCCTCACTCGTCAGTATTCCGCTAGGTACGAATTGATACACCGACGGTTCAATGATGTGTCTTAATATTTCGCACCTCAAGTGCCTAGCTACAAAAGTGCCATCTACTCTGATGACCAAGAAGTAGAAACACGACTCGAAAAGGGAAGTTTTCCACAATCTTTTGGGCTGTATTAAAAGTTGCCTGCATGCAGGGCTTCGGTAAAAGCTTTGCCAATGCTAGACTTTATATACCAAATAAATGGTGTAAGATCACATCGTTAAATCCTCCGTATATCAATGGGTACCAATAGAATAGACTAGTTTCGCGATGCCTCGCTCGTCAGTATTCGGCTAGGTACGAATTGATACACCGACGGTTCAATGATGTGTCTTAATATTTCGCACCTCAAGTGCCGAGCTACAAAAGTGCCATCTACTCTGATGACCAAGAAGTAGAAACACGACTCGAAAAGAGAAGTTTTCTACAATCTTTTGAGCTGTATTAAAAATTGCCGGCATGCAGGGCTTCGGCAAAAGCTTTGCCAATGCTAGATTTTATATACCAAATAAATGGTGTAAGATCACATCGTTAAATCCTACGTATATCAATGGGTACCAATAGAACAGACTAGTTTCGCGATGCCTCGCTCGTCAGTATTCGGCTAGGTACGAATTGATACACCGACGGTTCAATGATGTGTCTTAATATTGCGCACCTCAAGTGCCGAGCTACAAAAGTGCCATCTACTCTGATGACCAAGAAGTAGAAACACGACTCGAAAAGGGAAGTTTTCCACAATCTTTTGAGTTGTATTAAAAGTTGCCTGCATGCAGGGCTTCGGTAAAAGCTTTGCCAATGCTAGATTTTATATACCAAATAAATGGTGTAAGATCACATCGTTAAATCCTCCGTATATCAATGGGTACCAATAGAATAGACTAGTTTCGCGATGCCTCGCTCGTCAGTATTCGGCTAGGTACGAATTGATACACCGACGGTTCAATGATGTGTCTTAATATTTCGCACCTCAAGTGCCGAGCTACAAAAGTGCCATCTACTCTGATGACCAAGAAGTAGAAACACGACACGAAAAGAGAAGTTTTCCACAATCTTTTGAGCTGTATTAAAAGTTGCCTGCATGCAGGGCTTCGGCAAAAGCTTTGCCAATGTTAGATTTTGTATACCAAATAAATGGTGTAAGATCACATCGTTAAATCCTCCGTATATCAATGGGTACCAATAGAATAGACTAGTTTCGCGATGCCTCGCTCGTCAGTATTCGGCTAGGTACGAATTGATACACCGACGGTTCAATGATGTGTCTTAATATTTCGCACCTCAAGTGCCGAGCTACAAAAGTGCCATCTACTCTGATGACCAAGATGTAGAAACACGACTCGAAAAGGGAAGTTTTCCACAATCTTTTGGGCTGTATTAAAAGTTGCCTGCATGCAGGGCTTCGGTAAAAGCTTTGCCAATGCTACATTTTATATACCAAATAAATGGTGTAAGATCACATCGTTAAATCCTCCGTATATCAATGGGTACCAATAGAATAGACTAGTTTCGCGATGCCTCGCTCGTCAGTATTCGGCTAGGTACGAATTGATACACCGACGGTTCAATGATGTGTCTTAATATTTCGCACCTCAAGTGCCGAGCTACAAAAGCGCCATCTACTCTGATGACCAAGAAGTAGAAACACGACTCGAAAAGAGAAGTTTTCCACAATCTTTTGAGCTGTATTAAAAGTTGCCTGCAAGCAGGGCTTCGGCAAAAGCTTTGAAAATGCTAGATTTTGTATACCAAATAAATGGTGTAAGATCACATCGTTAAATCCTCCGTATATCAATGGGTACCAAGAGAATAGACTAGTTTCGCGATGCCTCGCTCTTCAGTAATCGGCTAGGTACGAATTGATACACTGACGGTTCAATGATGTGCCTTAATATTTCGCACCTCAAGTGCCGAGCTACAAAAGTTCCATTTACTCTGATGACCAAGAAGTAGAAACACGACTCGAAAAAAAAAGTTTTCCAAAATCTTTTGAGCTGTATTAAAAGATGCCTGCATGCAGGGCTTCGGCAAAAGCTTTGCCAACGCTAGATTTTATATACCAAATAAATTGTGTAATATCACATCGTTAAATCCTCCGGATATCAATGGGTACCAATAGAAGAGACTAGTTTCGCGATGCCTCGCTCGTCAGTATTCGGCTAGGTACGAATTGATACACCGACGGTTCAATGATGTGTCTTAATATTTCGCACCTCAAGTGCCGAGCTACAAAAGTGCCATCTACTCTGATGACCAAGAAGTAGAAACACGACTCGAAAAGAGAAGTTTTCTACAATCTTTTGAGCTGTATTAAAAGTTGCCTGCATGAAGGGCTTCGGCAAAAGCTTTGCCAATGCTAGATTTTATATACCAAATAAATGGTGTAAGATCACATCGTTAAATCCTACGTATATCAATGGGTACCAATAGAATAGACTAGTTTCGCGATGCCTCGCTCGTCAGTATTCGGCAAGGTACGAATTGATACACCGACGGTTCAATGATGTGTCTTAATATTGCGCACCTCAAGTGCCGAGCTACAAAAGTGCCATCTACTCTGATGACCAAGAAGTAGAAACACGACTCGAAAAGAGAAGTTTTCCACAATCTTTTGAGCTGTATTAAAAGTTGCCTGCATGCAGGGCTTCGGCAAAAGCTTTGCCAATGCTAGATTTTATATACCAAATAAATGGTGTAAGATCACATCGTTAAATCCTCCGTATATCAATGGGTACCGATAGAATAGACTAGTTTCCCGATGCCTCGCTCGTCAGTATTCGGCTAGGTACGAATTGATACACCGACGGTTCAATGATGTGTCTTAATATTTCGCACCTCAAGTGCCGAGCTACAAAAGTGCCATCTACTCTGATGACCAAGAAGTAGAAACACGACTCGAAAAGAGAAGTTTTCCACAATCTTTTGAGCTGTATTAAAAGTTGCCTGCATGCAGGGCTTCGGCAAAAGCTTTGCCAATGCTAGATTTTATATACCAAATAAATGGTGTAAGATCACATCGTTAAATCCTCCGTATATCAATGGGTATCAATAGAATATACTAGTTTCACGATGCCTCGCTCGCCAGTATTCGGCTAGGTACGAATTGATACACCGACGGTTCAATGATGTGTCTTAATATTTCGCACCTCAAGTGCCGAGCTACAAAAGTGCCATCTACTCTGATGACCAAGAAGTAGAAACACGACTCGAAAAGAGAAGTTTTCCACAATCTTTTAAGCTGTATTAAAAGTTGCCTGCATGCAGGGCTTCGGCAAAAGCTTTGCCAATGCTAGATTTTATATACCAAATAAATGGTGTAAGATCACATCGTTAAATCCTCCGTATATCAATGGGTACCAATAGAATAGACTAGTTTCGCGATGCCTCGCTCGTCAGTATTCGGCTAGGTACGAATTGATACACCGACGGTTCAATGATGTGTCTTAATATTTCGCACCTCAAGTGCCGAGCTACAAAAGTGCCATCTACTCTGATGACCAAGAAGTAGAAACACGACACGGAAAGAGAAGTTTTCCACAATCTTTTGAGCTGTATTAAAAGTTGCCTGCATGCAGGGCTTCGGCAAAAGCTTTGCCAATGTTAGATTTTGTATACCAAATAAATGGTGTAAGATCACATCGTTAAATCCTCCGTATATCAATGGGTACCAATAGAATAGACTAGTTTCGCGATGCCTCGCTCGTCAGTATTCGGCTAAGTACGAATTGATACACCGAGGGTTCAATGATGTGTCTTAATATTGCGCACCTCAATTGCCGAGCTACAAAAGTGCCATCTACTCTGATGACCAAGATGTAGAAACACGACTCGAAAAGGGAAGTTTTCCACAATCTTTTGGGCTGTATTAAAAGTTGCCTGCATGCAGGGCTTCGGTAAAAGCTTTGCCAATGCTACATTTTATATACCAAATAAATGGTGTAAGATCACATCGTTAAATCCTCCGTATATCAATGGGTACCAATAGAATAGACTAGTTTCGCGATGCCTCGCTCGTCAGTATTCGGCTAGGTACGAATTGATACACCGACGGTTCAATGATGTGTCTTAATATTTCGCACCTCAAGTGCCGAGCTACAAAAGTGCCATCTACTCTGATGACCAAGAAGTAGAAACACGACTCGAAAAGAGAAGTTTTCCACAATCTTTTGAGCTGTATTAAAAGTTGCCTGCAAGCAGGGCTTCGGCAAAAGCTTTGAAAATGCTAGATTTTGTATACCAAATAAATGGTGTAAGATCACATCGTTAAATCCTCCGTATATCAATGGGTACCAATAGAATAGACTAGTTTCGCGATGCCTCGCTCTTCAGTAATCGGCTAGGTACGAATTGATACACTGACGGTTCAATGATGTGTCTTAATATTTCGCACCTCAAGTGCCGAGCTACAAAAGTTCCATTTACTCTGATGACCAAGAAGTAGAAACACGACTCGAAAAAAAAAGTTTTCCAAAATCTTTTGAGCTGTATTAAAAGATGCCTGCATGCAGGGCTTCGGCAAAAGCTTTGCCAACGCTAGATTTTATATACCAAATAAATTGTGTAATATCACATCGTTAAATCCTCCGGATATCAATGGGTACCAATAGAATAGACTAGTTTCGCGATGCCTCGCTCGTCAGTATTCGGCTAGGTACGAATTGATACACCGACGGTTCAATGATGTGTCTTAATATTTCGCACCTCAAGTGCCGAGCTACAAAAGTGCTATCTACTCTGATGACCAAGAAGTAGAAACACGACTCGAAAAGAAAAGTTTTCCACAATCTTTTGAGCTGTATTAAAAGTTGCCTGCATGCAGGGCTTCGGCAAAAGCTTTGCCAATGCTAGATTTTATATACCAAATAAATGGTGTAAGATCACATCGTTAAATCCTCCGTATATCAATGGGTATCAATAGAATATACTAGTTTCACGATGCCTCGCTCGCCAGTATTCGGCTAGGTACGAATTGATACACCGACGGTTCAATGATGTGTCTTAATATTTCGCACCTCAAGTGCCGAGCTACAAAAGTGCCATCTACTCTGATGACCAAGAAGTAGAAACACGACTCGAAAAGAGAAGTTTTCCACAATCTTTTGAGCTGTATTAAAAGTTGCCTGCATGCAGGGCTTCGGCAAAAGCTTTGCCAATGCTAGATTTTATATACCAAATAAATGGTGTAAGATCACATCGTTAAATCCTCCGTATATCAATGGGTACCAATAGAATGGACTAGTTTCGCGATGCCTCGCTCGTCAGTATTCGGCTAGGTACGAATTGATACACCGACGGTTCAATGATGTGTCTTAATATTTCGCACCTCAAGTGCCGAGCTACAAAAGTGCTATCTACTCTGATGACCAAGAAGTAGAAACACGACTCGAAAAGAGAAGTTTTCCACAATCTTTTGAGCTGTATTAAAAGTTGCCTGCATGCAGGGCTTCGGCAAAAGCTTTGCCAATGCTAGATTTTATATACCAAATAAATAGTGTAAGATCACATCGTTAAATCCTACGTATATCAATGGGTACCAATAGAATAGACTAGTTTCGCGATGCCTCGCTCGTCAGTATTCCGCTAAGTACGAATTGATACACCGACGGTTCAATGATGTGTCTTAATATTTCGCACCTCAAGTGCCGAGCTACAAAAGTGCCATCTACTCTGATGACCAAGAAGTAGAAACACGACTCGAAAAGGGAAGTTTTCCACAATCTTTTGAGCTGTATTAAAAGTTGCCTGCATGCAGGACTTCGGTAAAAGCTTTGCCAATGCTACATTTTATATACCAAATAAATGGTGTAAGATCACATCGTTAAATCCTCCGTATATCAATGGGTACCAATAGAATAGACTAGTTTCGCGATGCCTCGCTCGTCAGTATTCGGCTAGGTACGAATTGATACACCGACGTTTCAATGATGTGTCTTAATATTTCGCACCTCAAGTGCCGAGCTACAAAAGTGCCATCTACTCTGATGAACAAAAAGTAGAAACACGACTCGAAAAGAGAAGTTTTCCACAATCTTTTGAGCTGTATTAAAAGTTGCCTGCATGCAGGGCTTCGACAAAAGCTTTGCCAATGCTAGATTTTATATACCAAATAAATGGTGTAAGATCACATCGTTAAATCCTCCGTATATCAATGGGTACCAATAGAATAGACTACTTTCGCGATGCCTAGCTCGTCAGTATTCGGCTAGGTACGAATTGATACACCGACGGTTCAATGATGTGTCTTAATATTTTGCACCTCAAGTGCCGAGCTACAAAAGTGCCATCTACTCTGATGACCAAGAAGTAGAAACACGACTCGAAAAGAGAAGTTTTCCACCATCTTTTGAGCTGTATTAAAAGTTGCCTGCATGCAGGGCTTCGGCAAAAGCTTTGCCAATGCTAGATTTTATATACCAAATAAATGGTGTAAGATCACATCGTTAAATCCTCCGTATATCAATGGGTACCGATAGAATAGACTAGTTTCCCGATGCCTCGCTCGTCAGTATTCGGCTAGGTACGAATTGATACACCGACGGTTCAATGATGTGTCTTAATATTTCGCACCTCAAGTGCCGAGCTACAAAAGTGCCATCTACTCTGATGACCAAGAAGTAGAAACACGACTCGAAAAGAGAAGTTTTCCACAATCTTTTGAGCTGTATTAAAAGTTGCCTGCATGCAGGGCTTCGGCAAAAGCTTTGCCAATGCTAGATTTTATATACCAAATAAATGGTGTAAGATCACATCGTTAAATCCTCCGTATATCAATGGGTATCAATAGAATATACTAGTTTCACGATGCCTCGCTCGCCAGTATTCGGCTAGGTACGAATTGATACACCGACGGTTCAATGATGTGTCTTAATATTTCGCACCTCAAGTGCCGAGCTACAAAAGTGCCATCTACTCTGATGACCAAGAAGTAGAAACACGACTCGAAAAGAGAAGTTTTCCACAATCTTTTAAGCTGTATTAAAAGTTGCCTGCATGCAGGGCTTCGGCAAAAGCTTTGCCAATGCTAGATTTTATATACCAAATAAATGGTGTAAGATCACATCGTTAAATCCTCCGTATATCAATGGGTACCAATAGAATAGACTAGTTTCGCGATGCCTCGCTCGTCAGTATTCGGCTAGGTACGAATTGATACACCGACGGTTCAATGATGTGTCTTAATATTTCGCACCTCAAGTGCCGAGCTACAAAAGTGCCATCTACTCTGATGACCAAGAAGTAGAAACACGACACGGAAAGAGAAGTTTTCCACAATCTTTTGAGCTGTATTAAAAGTTGCCTGCATGCAGGGCTTCGGCAAAAGCTTTGCCAATGTTAGATTTTGTATACCAAATAAATGGTGTAAGATCACATCGTTAAATCCTCCGTATATCAATGGGTACCAATAGAATAGACTAGTTTCGCGATGCCTCGCTCGTCAGTATTCGGCTAAGTACGAATTGATACACCGAGGGTTCAATGATGTGTCTTAATATTGCGCACCTCAATTGCCGAGCTACAAAAGTGCCATCTACTCTGATGACCAAGATGTAGAAACACGACTCGAAAAGGGAAGTTTTCCACAATCTTTTGGGCTGTATTAAAAGTTGCCTGCATGCAGGGCTTCGGTAAAAGCTTTGCCAATGCTACATTTTATATACCAAATAAATGGTGTAAGATCACATCGTTAAATCCTCCGTATATCAATGGGTACCAATAGAATAGACTAGTTTCGCGATGCCTCGCTCGTCAGTATTCGGCTAGGTACGAATTGATACACCGACGGTTCAATGATGTGTCTTAATATTTCGCACCTCAAGTGCCGAGCTACAAAAGTGCCATCTACTCTGATGACCAAGAAGTAGAATCACGACTCGAAAAGAGAAGTTTTCCACAATCTTTTGAGCTGTATTTAAAGTTGCCTGCAAGCAGGGCTTCGGCAAAAGCTTTGAAAATGCTAGATTTTGTATACCAAATAAATGGTGTAAGATCACATCGTTAAATCCTCCGTATATCAATGGGTACCAATAGAATAGACTAGTTTCGCGATGCCTCGCTCTTCAGTAATCGGCTAGGTACGAATTGATACACTGACGGTTCAATGATGTGTCTTAATATTTCGCACCTCAAGTGCCGAGCTACAAAAGTTCCATTTACTCTGATGACCAAGAAGTAGAAACACGACTCGAAAAAAAAAGTTTTCCAAAATCTTTTGAGCTGTATTAAAAGATGCCTGCATGCAGGGCTTCGGCAAAAGCTTTGCCAACGCTAGATTTTATATACCAAATAAATTGTGTAATATCACATCGTTAAATCCTCCGGATATCAATGGGTACCAATAGAATAGACTAGTTTCGCGATGCCTCGCTCGTCAGTATTCGGCTAGGTACGAATTGATACACCGACGGTTCAATGATGTGTCTTAATATTTCGCACCTCAAGTGCCGAGCTACAAAAGTGCTATCTACTCTGATGACCAAGAAGTAGAAACACGACTCGAAAAGAAAAGTTTTCCACAATCTTTTGAGCTGTATTAAAAGTTGCCTGCATGCAGGGCTTCGGCAAAAGCTTTGCCAATGCTAGATTTTATATACCAAATAAATGGTGTAAGATCACATCGTTAAATCCTCCGTATATCAATGGGTATCAATAGAATATACTAGTTTCACGATGCCTCGCTCGCCAGTATTCGGCTAGGTACGAATTGATACACCGACGGTTCAATGATGTGTCTTAATATTTCGCACCTCAAGTGCCGAGCTACAAAAGTGCCATCTACTCTGATGACCAAGAAGTAGAAACACGACTCGAAAAGAGAAGTTTTCCACAATCTTTTGAGCTGTATTAAAAGTTGCCTGCATGCAGGGCTTCGGCAAAAGCTTTGCCAATGCTAGATTTTATATACCAAATAAATGGTGTAAGATCACATCGTTAAATCCTCCGTATATCAATGGGTACCAATAGAATGGACTAGTTTCGCGATGCCTCGCTCGTCAGTATTCGGCTAGGTACGAATTGATACACCGACGGTTCAATGATGTGTCTTAATATTTCGCACCTCAAGTGCCGAGCTACAAAAGTGCTATCTACTCTGATGACCAAGAAGTAGAAACACGACTCGAAAAGAGAAGTTTTCCACAATCTTTTGAGCTGTATTAAAAGTTGCCTGCATGCAGGGCTTCGGCAAAAGCTTTGCCAATGCTAGATTTTATATACCAAATAAATAGTGTAAGATCACATCGTTAAATCCTACGTATATCAATGGGTACCAATAGAATAGACTAGTTTCGCGATGCCTCGCTCGTCAGTATTCCGCTAAGTACGAATTGATACACCGACGGTTCAATGATGTGTCTTAATATTTCGCACCTCAAGTGCCGAGCTACAAAAGTGCCATCTACTCTGATGACCAAGAAGTAGAAACACGACTCGAAAAGGGAAGTTTTCCACAATCTTTTGAGCTGTATTAAAAGTTGCCTGCATGCAGGACTTCGGTAAAAGCTTTGCCAATGCTACATTTTATATACCAAATAAATGGTGTAAGATCACATCGTTAAATCCTCCGTATATCAATGGGTACCAATAGAATAGACTAGTTTCGCGATGCCTCGCTCGTCAGTATTCGGCTAGGTACGAATTGATACACCGACGTTTCAATGATGTGTCTTAATATTTCGCACCTCAAGTGCCGAGCTACAAAAGTGCCATCTACTCTGATGAACAAAAAGTAGAAACACGACTCGAAAAGAGAAGTTTTCCACAATCTTTTGAGCTGTATTAAAAGTTGCCTGCATGCAGGGCTTCGACAAAAGCTTTGCCAATGCTAGATTTTATATACCAAATAAATGGTGTAAGATCACATCGTTAAATCCTACGTATATCAATGGGTACCAATAGAACAGACTAGTTTCGCGATGCCTCGCTCGTCAGTATTCGGCTAGGTACGAATTGATACACCGACGGTTCAATGATGTGTCTTAATATTGCGCACCTCAAGTGCCGAGCTACAAAAGTGCCATCTACTCTGATGACCAAGATGTAGAAACACGACTCGAAAAGGGAAGTTTTCCACAATCTTTTGGGCTGTATTAAAAGTTGCCTGCATGCAGGTCTTCGGTAAAAGCTTTGCCAATGCTACATTTTATATACCAAATAAATGGTGTAAGATCACATCGTTAAATCCTCCGTATATCAATGGGTACCAATAGAATAGACTAGTTTCGCGATGCCTCGCTCGTCAGTATTCGGCTAGGAACGAATTGATACACCGACGGTTCAATGATGTGTCTTAATATTTCGCACCTCAAGTGCCGAGCTACAAAAGTGCCATCTACTCTGATGACCAAGAAGTAGAAACACGACTCGAAAAGAGAAGTTTTCCACAATCTTTTGAGCTGTATTAAAAGTTGCCTGCATGCAGGTCTTCGGCAAAAGCTTTGCCAATGCTAGATTTTATATACCAAATAAATGGTGTAAGATGACATCGTTAAATCCTACGTATATCACTGGGTACCAATAGAATAGACTAGTTTCGCGATGCCTCACTCGTCAGTATTCCGCTAGGTACGAATTGATACACCGACGGTTCAATGATGTGTCTTAATATTTCGCACCTCAAGTGCCTAGCTACAAAAGTGCCATCTACTCTGATGACCAAGAAGTAGAAACACGACTCGAAAAGGGAAGTTTTCCACAATCTTTTGAGTTGTATTAAAAGTTGCCTGCATGCAGGGCTTCGGTAAAAGCTTTGCCAATGCTAGATTTTATATACCAAATAAATGGTGTAAGATCACATCGTTAAATCCTCCGTATATCAATGGGTACCAATAGAATAGACTAGTTTCGCGATGCCTCGCTCGTCAGTATTCGGCTAGGTACGAATTGATACACCGACGGTTCAATGATGTGTCTTAATATTTCGCACCTCAAGTGCCGAGCTACAAAAGTGCCATCTACTCTGATGACCAAGAAGTAGAAACACGACACGAAAAGAGAAGTTTTCCACAATCTTTTGAGCTGTATTAAAAGTTGCCTGCATGCAGGGCTTCGGCAAAAGCTTTGCCAATGTTAGATTTTGTATACCAAATAAATGGTGTAAGATCACATCGTTAAATCCTCCGTATATCAATGGGTACCAATAGAATAGACTAGTTTGGCGATGCCTCGCTCGTCAGTATTCGGCTAAGTACGAATTGATACACCGAGGGTTCAATGATGTGTCTTAATATTGCGCACCTCAAGTGCCGAGCTACAAAAGTGCCATCTACTCTGATGACCAAGATGTAGAAACACGACTCGAAAAGGGAAGTTTTCCACAATCTTTTGGGCTGTATTAAAAGTTGCCTGCATGCAGGGCTTCGGTAAAAGCTTTGCCAATGCTACATTTTATATACCAAATAAATGGTGTAAGATCACATCGTTAAATCCTCCGTATATCAATGGGTACCAATAGAATAGACTAGTTTCGCGATGCCTCGCTCGTCAGTATTCGGCTAGATACGAATTGATACACCGACGGTTCAATGATGTGTCTTAATATTTCGCACCTCAAGTGCCGAGCTACAAAAGTGCCATCTACTCTGATGACCAAGAAGTAGAAACACGACTCGAAAAGAGAAGTTTTCCACAATCTTTTGAGCTGTATTAAAAGTTGCCTGCAAGCAGGGCTTCGGCAAAAGCTTTGAAAATGCTAGATTTTGTATACCAAATAAATGGTGTAAGATCACATCGTTAAATCCTCCGTATATCAATGGGTACCAATAGAATTGACTAGTTTCGCGATGCCTCGCTCTTCAGTAATCGGCTAGGTACGAATTGATACACTGACGGTTCAATGATGTGTCTTAATATTTCGCACCTCAAGTGCCGAGCTACAAAAGTTCCATTTACTCTGATGACCAAGAAGTAGAAACACGACTCGAAAAAAAAAGTTTTCCAAAATCTTTTGAGCTGTATTAAAAGATGCCTGCATGCAGGGCTTCGGCAAAAGCTTTGCCAACGCTAGATTTTATATACCAAATAAATTGTGTAATATCACATCGTTAAATCCTCCGGATATCAATGGGTACCAATAGAATAGACTAGTTTCGCGATGCCTCGCTCGTCAGTATTCGGCTAGGTACGAATTGATACACCGACGGTTCAATGATGTGTCTTAATATTTCGCACCTCAAGTGCCGAGCTACAAAAGTGCCATCTACTCTGATGACCAAGAAGTAGAAACACGACTCGAAAAGAGAAGTTTTCTACAATCTTTTGAGCTGTATTAAAAGTTGCCTGCATGCAGGGCTTCGGCAAAAGCTTTGCCAATGCTAGATTTTATATACCAAATAAATGGTGTAAGATCACATCGTTAAATCCTACGTATATCAATGGGTACCAATAGAATAGACTAGTTTCGCGATGCCTCGCTCGTCAGTATTCGGCAAGGTACGGATTGATACACCGACGGTTCAATGATGTGTCTTAATATTGCGCACCTCAAGTGCCGAGCTACAAAAGTGCCATCTACTCTGATGACCAAGAAGTAGAAACACGACTCGAAAAGAGAAGTTTTCCACAATCTTTTGAGCTGTATTAAAAGTTGCCTGCATGCAGGGCTTCGGCAAAAGCTTTGCCAATGCTAGATTTTATATACCAAATAAATGGTGTAAGATCACATCGTTAAATCCTCCGTATATCAATGGGTACCGATAGAATAGACTAGTTTCCCGATGCCTCGCTCGTCAGTATTCGGCTAGGTACGAATTGATACACCGACGGTTCAATGATGTGTCTTAATATTTCGCACCTCAAGTGCCGAGCTACAAAAGTGCCATCTACTCTGATGACCAAGAAGTAGAAACATGAGTCGAAAAGAGAAGTTTTCCACAATCTTTTGAGCTGTATTAAAAGTTGCCTGCATGCAGGGCTTCGACAAAAGCTTTGCCAATGCTAGATTTTATATACCAAATAAATGGTGTAAGATCACATCGCTAAATCCTCCGTATATCAATGGGTACCAATAGAATAGACTACTTTCGCGATGCCTCGCTCGTCAGTATTCGGCTAGGTACGAATTGATACACCGACGGTTCAATGATGTGTCTTAATATTTTGCACCTCAAGTGCCGAGCTACAAAAGTGCCATCTACTCTGATGACCAAGAAGTAGAAACACGACTCGAAAAGAGAAGTTTTCCACAATCTTTTGAGCTGTATTAAAAGTTGCCTGCATGCAGGGCTTCGGCAAAAGCTTTGCCAATGCTAGATTTTATATACCAAATAAATGGTGTAAGATCACATCGTTAAATCCTCCGTATATCAATGGGTATCAATAGAATATACTAGTTTCACGATGCCTCGCTCGCCAGTATTCGGCTAGGTACGAATTGATACACCGACGGTTCAATGATGTGTCTTAATATTTCGCACCTCAAGTGCCGAGCTACAAAAGTGCCATCTACTCTGATGACCAAGAAGTAGAAACACGACTCGAAAAGAGAAGTTTTCCACAATCTTTTGAGCTGTATTAAAAGTTGCCTGCATGCAGGGCTTCGGCAAAAGCTTTGCCAATGCTAGATTTTATATACCAAATAAATGGTGTAAGATCACATCGTTAAATCCTCCGTATATCAATGGGTACCAATAGAATAGACTAGTTTCGCGATGCCTCGCTCGTCAGTATTCGGCTAGGTACGAATTGATACACCGACGGTTCAATGATGTGTCTTAATATTTCGCACCTCAAGTGCCGAGCTACAAAAGTGCTATCTACTCTGATGACCAAGAAGTAGAAACACGACTCGAAAAGAGAAGTTTTCCACAATCTTTTGAGCTGTATTAAAAGTTGCCTGCATGCAGGGCTTCGGCAAAAGCTTTGCCAATGCTAGATTTTATATACCAAATAAATAGTGTAAGATCACATCGTTAAATCCTACGTATATCAATGGGTACCAATAGAATAGACTAGTTTCGCGATGCCTCGCTCGTCAGTATTCCGCTAAGTACGAATTGATACACCGACGGTTCAATGATGTGTCTTAATATTTCGCACCTCAAGTGCCGAGCTACAAAAGTGCCATCTACTCTGATGACCAAGAAGTAGAAACACGACTCGAAAAGGGAAGTTTTCCACAATCTTTTGAGCTGTATTAAAAGTTGCCTGCATGCAGGACTTCGGTAAAAGCTTTGCCAATGCTACATTTTATATACCAAATAAATGGTGTAAGATAACATCGTTAAATCTTCCGTATATCAATGGGTACCAATAGAATAGACTAGTTTCGCGATGCCTCGCTCGTCAGTATTCGGCTAGGTACGAATTGATACACCTATGGTTCAATGATGTGTCTTAATATTTCGCACCTCAATGCCGAGCTACAAAAGTGCCATCTACTCTGATGACCAAGAAGTAGAAACACGACTCGAAAAGAGAAGTTTTCCACAATCTTTTGAGCTGTATTAAAAGTTGCCTGCATGCAGGGCTTCGGCAAAAGCTTTGCGAATGCTAGATTTTATATACCAAATAAATGGTGTAAGATCACATCGTTAAATCCTCCGGATATCAATGGGTACCAATAGAATAGACTAGTTTCGCGAAGCCTCGCTCGTCAGTATTCGGCTAGGTACGAATTGATACACCGACGGTTCAATGATGTGTCTTAATATTTCGCACCTCAAGTGCCGAGCTACAAAAGTGCCATCTACTCTGATGACCAAGAAGTAGAAACACGACTCGAAAAGAGAAGTTTTCCACAATCTTTTGAGCTGTATTAAAAGTTGCCTGCATGCAGGGCTTCGGCAAAAGCTTTGCCAATGCTAGATTTTATATACCAAATAAATGGTGTAAGATAACATCGTTAAATCTTCCGTATATCAATGGGTACCAATAGAATAGACTAGTTTCGCGATGCCTCGCTCGTCAGTATTCGGCTAGGTACGAATTGATACACCTATGGTTCAATGATGTGTCTTAATATTTCGCACCTCAAGTGCCGAGCTACAAAAGTGCCATCTACTCTGATGACCAAGAAGTAGAAACACGACTCGAAAAGAGAAGTTTTCCACAATCTTTTGAGCTGTATTAAAAGTTGCCTGCATGCAGGGCTTCGGCGAAAGCTTTGCCAATGCTAGATTTTATATACCAAATAAATGGTGTAAGATCACATCGTTAAATCCTCCGTATATCAATGGGTACCAATAGAATAGGCTAGTTTCCCGATGCCTCGCTCGTCAGTATTCGGCTAGGTACGAATTGATACACCGACGGTTCAATGATGTGTCTTAATATTTCGCACCTCAAGTTCCGAGCTACAAAAGTGCCATCTACTCTGATGACCAAGAAGTAGAAACATGAGTCGAAAAGAGAAGTTTTCCACAATCCTTTGAGCTGTATTAAAAGTTGCCTGCATGCAGGGCTTCGACAAAAGCTTTGCCAATGCTAGATTTTATATACCAAATAAATGGTGTAAGATCACATCGTTAAATCCTCCGTATATCAATGGGTACCAATAGAATAGACTACTTTCGCGATGCCTCGCTCGTCAGTATTCGGCTAGGTACGAATTGATACACCTATGGTTCAATGATGTGTCTTAATATTTCGCACCTCAAGTGCCGAGCTACAAAAGTGCCATCTACTCTGATGACCAAGAAGTAGAAACACGACTCGAAAAGAGAAGTTTTCCACAATCTTTTGAGCTGTATTAAAAGTTGCCTGCATGCAGGGCTTCGGCGAAAGCTTTGCCAATGCTAGATTTTATATACCAAATAAACGGTGTAAGATCACATCGTTAAATCCTCCGTATATCAATGGGTACCAATAGAATAGGCTAGTTTCCCGATGCCTCGCTCGTCAGTATTCGGCTAGGTACGAATTGATACACCGACGGTTCAATGATGTGTCTTAATATTTTGCACCTCAAGTGCCGAGCTACAAAACTGCCATCTACTCTGATGACCAAGAAGTAGAAACACGACTCGAAAAGAGAAGTTTTCCACAATCTTTTGAGCTGTATTAAAAGTTGCCTGCATGCAGGGCTTCGGCAAAAGCTTTGCCAATGCTAGATTTTATATACCAAATAAATGGTGTAAGATCACATCGTTAAATCCTCCGTATATCAATGGGTACCAATAGAATAGACTAGTTTCCCGATGCCTCGCTCGTCAGTATTCGGCTAGGTACGAATTGATACACCGACGGTTCAATGATGTGTCTTAATATTTCGCACCTCAAGTTCCGAGCTACAAAAGTGCCATCTACTCTGATGAAGTAGAAACATGAGTCGAAAAAAGAAGTTTTCCACAATCTTTTGAGCTGTATTAAAAGTTGCCTGCATGCAGGGCTTCGGCAAAAGCTTTGCCAATGCTAGATTCTATATACCAAATAAATGGTGTAAGATCACATCGTTAAATCCTCCGTATATCAATGGGTACCAATAGAATAGACTACTTTCGCGATGCCTCGCTCGTCAATATTCAGCTAGGTACGAATTGATACACCGACGGTTCAATGATGTGTCTTAATATTTTGCACCTCAAGTGCCGAGCTACAAAAGTGCCATCTACTCTGATGACCAAGAAGTAGAAACACGACTCGAAAAGAGAAGTTTTCCACAATCTTTTGAGCTTTATTAAAAGATGGCTGCATGCAGGGCTTCGGCAAAAGCTTTGCCAATGCTAGATTTTATATACCAAATAAATGGTGTAAGATCACATCGTTAAATCCTCCATATATCAATGGGTATCAATAGAATAGACTAGTTTCACGATGCCTCGTTCGTCAGTATTCGGCTAGGTACGAATTGATACACCGACGGTTCAATGATGTGTCTTAATATTTCGCACCTCAAGTGCCGAGCTACAAAAGTGCCATCTACTCTGATGACCAAGAAGTAGAAACACGACTCGAAAAGAGAAGTTTTCCACAATCTTTTGAGCTGTATTAAAAGTTGCCTGCATGCTGGGCTTCGGCAAAAGCTTTGCCAATGCTAGACTTTATATACCAAATAAATGGTGTAAGATCACATCGTTAAATCCTCCGTATATCAATGGGTACCAATAGAATAGACTAGTTTCACGATTCTTCGCTCGTCAGTATTCGGCTAGGTACGAATTGATACACGGACGGTTCAATGATGTGTCTTAATATTTCGCACTTCAAATGCCGAGCTAAAAAAGTGCCATCTACTCTGATGAACAAGAAGTAGAAACACGACTCGAAAAGAGAAGTTTTCCACAATCTTTAGAGCTGTATTAAAAGTTGCGTGCATGCAGGGCTTCGGCAAAAGCTTTGCCAATGCTAGATTTTATATACCAAATAAATGGTGTAAGATCACTTCGTCAAATCCTCCGTGTATCAATGGGTACCAATAGAATAGACTAGTTTAGCGATGCCTCGCTCGTCAGTATTCGGCTAGGTACGAATTGATACACCGACGGTTCAATGATGTGTCTTAATATTTCGCACCTCAAGTGCCGAGCTACAAAAGTGCCATCTACTCTGATGACCAAGAAGTAGAAACACGACTCGAAAAGAGAAGTTTTCCACAATCTTTTGAGCTGTATTAAAAGTTGCCTGCATGCAGGGCTTCGGCAAAAGCTTTGCCAATGCTAGATTTTATATACCAAATAAATGGTGTAAGATCACATCGTTAAATCCTACGTATATCAATGGGTACCAATAGAATAGACTAGTTTCGCGATGCCTCGCTCGTCAGTATTCGGCTAGGTACGAATTGATACACCGACGGTTTAATGATGTGTCTTAATATTTCGCACTCCAAGTGCCGAGCTACAAAAGTGCCATCTACTCTGATGACCAAGAAGTAGAAACACGACTCGAAAAGAGAAGTTTTGCACAATCTTTTGAGCTGTATTAAAAGTTGCCTGCATGCAGGGCTTCGGTAAAAGCTTTGCCAATGCTACATTTTATATACCAAATAAATGGTGTAAGATCACATCGTTAAATCCTCCGTATATCAATGGGTACCAATAGAATAGACTAGTTTCGCGATGCCTCGCTCGTCAGTATTCGGCTAGGAACGAATTGATACACCGACGGTTCAATGATGTGTCTTAATATTTCGCACCTCAAGTGCCGAGCTACAAAAGTGCCATCTACTCTGATGACCAAGAAGTAGAAACACGACTCGAAAAGAGAAGTTTTCCACAATCTTTTGAGCTGTATTAAAAGTTGCCTGCATGCAGGGCTTCGGCAAAAGCTTTGCCAATGCTAGATTTTATATACCAAATAAATGGTGTAAGATCACATCGTTAAATCCTACGTATATCACTGGGTACCAATAGAATAGACTAGTTTCGCGATGCCTCACTCGTCCGTATTCCGCTAGGTACGAATTGATACACCGACGGTTCAATGATGTGTCTTAATATTTCGCACCTCAAGTGCCTAGCTACAAAAGTGCCATCTACTCTGATGACCAAGAAGTAGAAACACGACTCGAAAAGGGAAGTTTTCCACAATCTTTTGGGCTGTATTAAAAGTTGCCTGCATGCAGGGCTTCGGTAAAAGCTTTGCCAATGCTAGACTTTATATACCAAATAAATGGTGTAAGATCACATCGTTAAATCCTCCGTATATCAATGGGTACCAATAGAATAGACTAGTTTCGCGATGCCTCGCTCGTCAGTATTCGGCTAGGTACGAATTGATACACCGACGGTTCAATGATGTGTCTTAATATTTCGCACCTCAAGTGCCGAGCTACAAAAGTGCCATCTACTCTGATGAACAAGAAGTAGAAACACGACACGAAAAGAGAAGTTTTCCACAATCTTTTGAGCTGTATTAAAAGTTGCCTGCAAGCAGGGCTTCGGCAAAATCTTTGCCAATGCTAGATTTTGTATACCAAATAAATGGTGTAAGATCACATCGTTAAATCCTCCGTATATCAATGGGTACCAATAGAATAGACTAGTCTCGCGGTGCCTCGCTCGTCAGTATTCGGCTAGGTACGAATTGATACACTGACGGTTCAATGATGTGTCTTAATATTTCGCACCTCAAGTGCCGAGCTACAAAAGTTCCATCTATTCTGATGACCAAGAAGTAGAAACACGACTCGAAAAGAGAAGTTTTCCACAATCTTTTGAGCTGTATTAAAAGACGCCTGCATGCAGGGCTTCGGCAAAAGCTTTGCGAATGCTAGATTTTATATACCAAATAAATGGTGTAAGATCACATCGTTAAATCCTCCGGATATCAATGGGTACCAATAGAATAGACTAGTTTCGCGAAGCCTCGCTCGTCAGTATTCGGCTAGGTACGAATTGATACACCGACGGTTCAATGATGTGTCTTAATATTTCGCACCTCAAGTGCCGAGCTACAAAAGTGCCATCTACTCTGATGACCCAGAAGTAGAAACACGACTCGAAAAGAGAAGTTTTCCACAATCTTTTGAGCTGTATTAAAAGTTGCCTGCATGCAGGGCTTCGGCAAAAGCTTTGCCAATGCTAGATTTTATATACCAAATAAATGGTGTAAGATCACATCGTTAAATCTTCCGTATATCAATGGGTACCAATAGAATAGACTAGTTTCGCGATGCCTCGCTCGTCAGTATTCGGCTAGGTACGAATTGATACACCTATGGTTCAATGATGTGTCTTAATATTTCGCACCTCAAGTGCCGAGCTACAAAAGTGCCATCTACTCTGATGACCAAGAAGTAGAAACACGACTCGAAAAGAGAAATTTTCCACAATCTTTTGAGCTGTATTAAAAGTTGCCTGCATGCAGGGCTTCGGCGAAAGCTTTGCCAATGCTAGATTTTATATACCAAATAAAAGGTGTAAGATCACATCGTTAAATCCTCCGTATATCAATGGGTACCAATAGAATAGGCTAGTTTCCCGATGCCTCGCTCGTCAGTATTCGGCTAGGTACGAATTGATACACCGACGGTTCAATGATGTGTCTTAATATTTCGTACCTCAAGTTCCGAGCTACAAAAGTGCCATCTACTCTGATGACCAAGAAGTAGAAACATGAGTCGAAAAGAGAAGTTTTCCACAATCCTTTGAGCTGTATTAAAAGTTGCCTGCATGCAGGGCTTCGACAAAAGCTTTGCCAATGCTAGATTTTATATACCAAATAAATGGTGTAAGATCACATCGTTAAATCCTCCGTATATCAATGGGTACCAATAGAATAGACTACTTTCGCGATGCCTCGCTCGTCAGTATTCGGCTAGGTACGAATTGATACACCGACGGTTCAATGATGTGTCTTAATATTTTGCACCTCAAGTGCCGAGCTACAAAAGTGCCATCTACTCTGATGACCAAGAAGTAGAAACACGACTCGAAAAGAGAAGTTTTCCACAATCTTTTGAGCTGTATTAAAAGTTGCCTGCATGCAGGGCTTCGGCAAAAGCTTTGCCAATGCTAGATTTTATATACCAAATAAATGGTGTAAGATCACATCGTTAAATCCTCCGTATATCAATGGGTACCAATAGAATAGACTAGTTTCCCGATGCCTCGCTCGTCAGTATTCGGCTAGGTACGAATTGATACACCGACGGTTCAATGATGTGTCTTAATATTTCGCACCTCAAGTTCCGAGCTACAAAAGTGCCATCTACTCTGATGAAGTAGAAACATGAGTCGAAAAAAGAAGTTTTCCACAATCTTTTGAGCTGTATTAAAAGTTGCCTGCATGCAGGGCTTCGGCAAAAGCTTTGCCAATGCTAGATTCTATATACCAAATAAATGGTGTAAGATCACATCGTTAAATCCTCCGTATATCAATGGGTACCAATAGAATAGACTACTTTCGCGATGCCTCGCTCGTCAATATTCAGCTAGGTACGAATTGATACACGGACGGTTCAATGATGTGTCTTAATATTTTGCACCTCAAGTGCCGAGCTACAAAAGTGCCATCTACTCTGATGACCAAGAAGTAGAAACACGACTCGAAAAGAGAAGTTTTCCACAATCTTTTGAGCTTTATTAAAAGTTGCCTGCATGCAGGGCTTCGGCAAAAGCTTTGCCAATGCTAGATTTTATATACCAAATAAATGGTGTAAGATCACATCGTTAAATCCTCCATATATCAATGGGTATCAATAGAATAGACTAGTTTCACGATGCCTCGTTCGTCAGTATTCGGCTAGGTACGAATTGATACACCGACGGTTCAATGATGTGTCTTAATATTTCGCACCTCAAGTGCCGAGCTACAAAAGTGCCATCTACTCTGATGACCAAGAAGTAGAAACACGACTCGAAAAGAGAAGTTTTCCACAATCTTTTGAGCTGTATTAAAAGTTGCCTGCATGCTGGGCTTCGGCAAAAGCTTTGCCAATGCTAGACTTTATATACCAAATAAATGGTGTAAGATCACATCGTTAAATCCTCCGTATATCAATGGGTACCAATAGAATAGACTAGTTTCACGATTCCTCGCTCGTCAGTATTCGGCTAGGTACGAATTGATACACCGACGGTTCAATGATGTGTCTTAATATTTCGCACTTCAAGTGCCGAGCTAAAAAAGTGCCATCTACTCTGATGAACAAGAAGTAGAAACACGACTCGAAAAGAGAAGTTTTCCACAATCTTTTGAGCTGTATTAAAAGTTGCGTGCATGCAGGGCTTCGGCAAAAGCTTTGCCAATGCTAGATTTTATATACCAAATAAATGGTGTAAGATCACTTCGTCAAATCCTCCGTGTATCAATGGGTACCAATAGAATAGACTAGTTTAGCGATGCCTCGCTCGTCAGTATTCGGCTAGGTACGAATTGATACACCGACGGTTCAATGATGTGTCTTAATATTTCGCACTCCAAGTGCCGAGCTACAAAAGTGCCATCTACTCTGATGACCAAGAAGTAGAAACACGACTCGAAAAGAGAAGTTTTGCACAATCTTTTGAGCTGTATTAAAAGTTGCCTGCATGCAGGGCTTCGGTAAAAGCTTTGCCAATGCTAGATTTTATATACCAAATAAATGGTGTAAGATCACATCGTTAAATCCTACGTATATCACTGGGTACCAATAGAATAGACTAGTTTCGCGATGCCTCACTCGTCCGTATTCCGCTAGGTACGAATTGATACACCGACGGTTCAATGATGTGTCTTAATATTTCGCACCTCAAGTGCCTAGCTACAAAAGTGCCATCTACTCTGATGACCAAGAAGTAGAAACACGACTCGAAAAGGGAAGTTTTCCACAATCTTTTGGGCTGTATTAAAAGTTGCCTGCATGCAGGGCTTCGGTAAAAGCTTTGCCAATGCTAGACTTTATATACCAAATAAATGGTGTAAGATCACATCGTTAAATCCTCCGTATATCAATGGGTACCAATAGAATAGACTAGTTTCGCGATGCCTCGCTCGTCAGTATTCGGCTAGGTACGAATTGATACACCGACGGTTCAATGATGTGTCTTAATATTTCGCTCCTCAAGTGCCGAGCTACAAAAGTGCCATCTACTCTGATGAACAAGAAGTAGAAACACGACTCGAAAAGAGAAGTTTTCCACAATCTTTTGAGCTGTATTAAAAGTTGCCTGCAAGCAGGGCTTCGGCAAAATCTTTGCCAATGCTAGATTTTGTATACCAAATAAATGGTGTAAGATCACATCGTTAAATCCTCCGTATATCAATGGATACCAATAGAATAGACTAGTCTCGCGGTGCCTCGCTCGTCAGTATTCGGCTAGGTACGAATTGATACACTGACGGTTCAATGATGTGTCTTAATATTTCGCACCTCAAGTGCCGAGCTACAAAAGTTCCATCTATTCTGATGACAAAGAAGTAGAAACACGACTCGAAAAGAGAAGTTTTCCACAATCTTTTGAGCTGTATTAAAAGACGCCTGCATGCAGGGCTTCGGCAAAAGCTTTGCGAATGCTAGATTTTATATACCAAATAAATGGTGTAAGATCACATCGTTAAATCCTCCGGATATCAATGGGTACCAATAGAATAGACTAGTTTCGCGAAGCCTCGCTCGTCAGTATTCGGCTAGGTACGAATTGATACACCGACGGTTCAATGATGTGTCTTAATATTTCGCACCTCAAGTGCCGAGCTACAAAAGTGCCATCTACTCTGATGACCAAGAAGTAGAAACACGACTCGAAAAGAGAAGTTTTCCACAATCTTTTGAGCTGTATTAAAAGTTGCCTGCATGCAGGGCTTCGGCAAAAGCTTTGCCAATGCTAGATTTTATATACCAAATAAATGGTGTAAGATCACATCGTTAAATCTTCCGTATATCAATGGGTACCAATAGAATAGACTAGTTTCGCGATGCCTCGCTCGTCAGTATTCGGCTAGGTACGAATTGATACACCTATGGTTCAACGATGTGTCTTAATATTTCGCACCTCAAGTGCCGAGCTACAAAAGTGCCATCTACTCTGATGACCAAGAAGTAGAAACACGACTCGAAAAGAGAAATTTTCCACAATCTTTTGAGCGGTGTTAAAAGTTGCCTGCATGCAGGGCTTCGGCGAAAGCTTTGCCAATGCTAGATTTTATATACCAAATAAATGGTGTAAGATCACATCGTTAAATCCTCCGTATATCAATGGGTACCAATAGAATAGACTAGTTTCCCGATGCCTCGCTCGTCAGTATTCGGCTAGGTACGAATTGATACACCGACGGTTCAATGATGTGTCTTAATATTTCGCACCTCAAGTTCTGAGCTACAAAAGTGCCATCTACTCTGATGAAGTAGAAACATGAGTCGAAAAAAGAAGTTTTCCACAATCTTTTGAGCTGTATTAAAAGTTGCCTGCATGCAGGGCTTCGGCAAAAGCTTTGCCAATGCTAGATTCTATATACCAAATAAATGGTGTAAGATCACATCGTTAAATCCTCCGTATATCAATGGGTACCAATAGAATAGACTACTTTCGCGATGCCTCGCTCGTCAATATTCAGCTAGGTACGAATTGATACACCGACGGTTCAATGATGTGTCTTAATATTTTGCACCTCAAGTGCCGAGCTACAAAAGTGCCATCTACTCTGATGACCAAGAAGTAGAGACACGACTCGAAAAGAGAAGTTTTCCACAATCTTTTGAGCTTTATTAAAAGTTGCCTGCATGCAGGGCTTCGGCAAAAGCTTTGCCAATGCTAGATTTTATATACCAAATAAATGGTGTAAGATCACATCGTTAAATCCTCCATATATCAATGGGTATCAATAGAATAGACTAGTTTTACGATGCCTCGTTCGTCAGTATTCGGCTAGGTACGAATTGATACACCGACGGTTCAATGATGTGTCTTAATATTTCGCACCTCAAGTGCCGAGCTACAAAAGTGCCATCTACTCTGATGACCAAGAAGTAGAAACACGACTCGAAAAGAGAAGTTTTCCACAATCTTTTGAGCTGTATTAAAAGTTGCCTGCATGCTGGGCTTCGGCAAAAGCTTTGCCAATGCTAGACTTTATATACCAAATAAATGGTGTAAGATCACATCGTTAAATCCTCCGTATATCAATGGGTACCAATAGAATAGACTAGTTTCACGATTCCTCGCTCGTCAGTATTCGGCTAGGTACGAATTGATACACCGACGGTTCAATGATGTGTCTTAATATTTCGCACTTCAAGTGCCGAGCTAAAAAAGTGCCATCTACTCTGATGAACAAGAAGTAGAAACACGACTCGAAAAGAGAAGTTTTCCACAATCTTTTGAGCTGTATTAAAAGTTGCGTGCATACAGGGCTTCGGCAAAAGCTTTGCCAATGCTAGATTTTATATACCAAATAAATGGTGTAAGATCACTTCGTCAAATCCTCCGTGTATCAATGGGTACCAATAGAATAGACTAGTTTAGCGATGCCTCGCTCGTCAGTATTCGGCTAGGTACGAATTGATACACCGACGGTTCAATGATGTGTCTTAATATTTCGCACCTCAAGTGCCGAGCTACAAAAGTGCCATCTACTCTGATGACCAAGAAGTAGAAACACGACTCGAAAAGAGAAGTTTTCCACAATCTTTTGAGCTGTATTAAAAGTTGCCTGCATGCAGGGCTTCGGCAAAAGCTTTGCCAATGCTAGATTTTATATACCAAATAAATGGTGTAAGATCACATCGTTAAATCCTACGTATATCAATGGGTACCAATAGAATAGACTAGTTTCGCGATGCCTCGCTCGTCAGTATTCGGCTAGGTACGAATTGATACACCGACGGTTTAATGATGTGTCTTAATATTTCGCACTCCAAGTGCCGAGCTACAAAAGTGCCATCTACTCTGATGACCAAGAAGTAGAAACACGACTCGAAAAGAGAAGTTTTGCACAATCTTTTGAGCTGTATTAAAAGTTGCCTGCATGCAGGGCTTCGGTAAAAGCTTTGCCAATGCTACATTTTATATACCAAATAAATGGTGTAAGATCACATCGTTAAATCCTCCGTATATCAATGGGTACCAATAGAATAGACTAGTTTCGCGATGCCTCGCTCGTCAGTATTCGGCTAGGAACGAATTGATACACCGACGGTTCAATGATGTGTCTTAATATTTCGCACCTCAAGTGCCGAGCTACAAAAGTGCCATCTACTCTGATGACCAAGAAGTAGAAACACGACTCGAAAAGAGAAGTTTTCCACAATCTTTTGAGCTGTATTAAAAGTTGCCTGCATGCAGGGCTTCGGCAAAAGCTTTGCCAATGCTAGATTTTATATACCAAATAAATGGTGTAAGATCACATCGTTAAATCCTACGTATATCACTGGGTACCAATAGAATAGACTAGTTTCGCGATGCCTCACTCGTCAGTATTCCGCTAGGTACGAATTGATACACCGACGGTTCAATGATGTGTCTTAATATTTCGCACCTCAAGTGCCTAGCTACAAAAGTGCCATCTACTCTGATGACCAAGAAGTAGAAACACGACTCGAAAAGGGAAGTTTTCCACAATCTTTTGGGCTGTATTAAAAGTTGCCTGCATGCAGGGCTTCGGTAAAAGCTTTGCCAATGCTAGACTTTATATAACAAATAAATGGTGTAAGATCACATCGTTAAATCCTCCGTATATCAATGGGTACCAATAGAATAGACTAGTTTCGCGATGCCTCGCTCGTCAGTATTCGGCTAGGTACGAATTGATACACCGACGGTTCAATGATGTGTCTTAATATTTCGCACCTCAAGTGCCGAGCTACAAAAGTGCCATCTACTCTGATGACCAAGAAGTAGAAACACGACTCGAAAAGAGAAGTTTTCTACAATCTTTTGAGCTGTATTAAAAGTTGCCGGCATGCAGGGCTTCGGCAAAAGCTTTGCCAATGCTAGATTTTATATACCAAATAAATGGTGTAAGATCACATCGTTAAATCCTACGTATATCAATGGGTACCAATAGAACAGACTAGTTTCGCGATGCCTCGCTCGTCAGTATTCGGCTAGGTACGAATTGATACACCGACGGTTCAATGATGTGTCTTAATATTGCGCACCTCAAGTGCCGAGCTACAAAAGTGCCATCTACTCTGATGACCAAGAAGTAGAAACACGACTCGAAAAGGGAAGTTTTCCACAATCTTTTGAGTTGTATTAAAAGACGCCTGCATGCAGGGCTTCGGCAAAAGCTTTGCGAATGCTAGATTTTATATACCAAATAAATGGTGTAAGATCACATCGTTAAATCCTCCGGATATCAATGGGTACCAATAGAATAGACTAGTTTCGCGAAGCCTCGCTCGTCAGTATTCGGCTAGGTACGAATTGATACACCGACGGTTCAATGATGTGTCTTAATATTTCGCACCTCAAGTGCCGAGCTTTCCACAATCTTTTGGGCTGTATTAAAAGTTGCCTGCATGCAGGGCTTCGGTAAAAGCTTTGCCAATGCTACATTTTATATACCAAATAAATGGTGTAAGATCACATCGTTAAATCCTCCGTATATCAATGGGTACCAATAGAATAGACTAGTTTCGCGATGCCTCGCTCGTCAGTATTCGGCTAGGAACGAATTGATACACCGACGGTTCAATGATGTGTCTTAATATTTCGTACCTCAAGTGCCGAGCTACAAAAGTGCCATCTACTCTGATGACCAAGAAGTAGAAACACGACTCGAAAAGAGAAGTTTTCCACAATTTTTTGAGCTGTATTAAAAGTTGCCTGCATGCAGGGCTTCGGCAAAAGCTTTGCCAATGCTAGATTTTATATACCAAATAAATGGTGTAAGATCACATCGTTAAATCCTACGTATATCACTGGGTACCAATAGAATAGACTAGTTTCGTGATGCCTCACTCGTCAGTATTCCGCTAGGTACGAATTGATACACCGACGGTTCAATGATGTGTCTTAATATTTCGCACCTAAAGTGCCTAGCTACAAAAGTGCCATCTACTCTGATGACCAAGAAGTAGAAACACGACTCGAAAAGGGAAGTTTTCCACAATCTTTTGGGCTGTATTAAAAGTTGCCTGCATGCAGGGCTTCGGTAAAAGCTTTGCCAATGCTAGACTTTATATACCGAATAAATGGTGTAAGATCACATCGTTAAATCCTCCGTATATCAATGGGTACCAATAGAATAGACTAGTTTCGCGATGCCTCGCTCGTCAGTATTCGGCTAGGTACGAATTGATACACCGACGGTTCAATGATGTGTCTTAATATTTCGCACCTCAAGTTCCGAGCTACAAAAGTGCCATCTACTCTGATGAAGTAGAAACATGAGTCGAAAAAAGAAGTTTTCCACAATCTTTTGAGCTGTATTAAAAGTTGCCTGCATGCAGGGCTTCGGCAAAAGCTTTGCCAATGCTAGATTCTATATACCAAATAAATGGTGTAAGATCACATCGTTAAATCCTCCGTATATCAATGGGTACCAATAGAATAGACTACTTTCGCGATGCCTCGCTCGTCAATATTCAGCTAGGTACGAATTGATACACCGACGGTTCAATGATGTGTCTTAATATTTTGCACCTCAAGTGCCGAGCTACAAAAGTGCCATCTACTCTGATGACCAAGAAGTAGAAACACGACTCGAAAAGAGAAGTTTTCCACAATCTTTTGAGCTTTATTAAAAGTTGCCTGCATGCAGGGCTTCGGCAAAAGCTTTGCCAATGCTAGATTTTATATACCAAATAAATGGTGTAAGATCACATCGTTAAATCCTCCATATATCAATGGGTATCAATAGAATAGACTAGTTTCACGATGCCTCGTTCGTCAGTATTCGGCTAGGTACGAATTGATACACCGACGGTTCAATGATGTGTCTTAATATTTCGCACCTCAAGTGCCGAGCTACAAAAGTGCCATCTACTCTGATGACCAAGAAGTAGAAACACGACTCGAAAAGAGAAGTTTTCCACAATCTTTTGAGCTGTATTAAAAGTTGCCTGCATGCTGGGCTTCGGCAAAAGCTTTGCCAATGCTAGACTTTATATACCAAATAAATGGTGTAAGATCACATCGTTAAATCCTCCGTATATCAATGGGTACCAATAGAATAGACTAGTTTCACGATTCCTCGCTCGTCAGTATTCGGCTAGGTACGAATTGATACACCGACGGTTCAATGATGTGTCTTAATATTTCGCACTTCAAGTGCCGAGCTAAAAAAGTGCCATCTAATCTGATGAACAAGAAGTAGAAACACGACTCGAAAAGAGAAGTTTTCCACAATCTTTTGAGCTGTATTAAAAGTTGCGTGCATGCAGGGCTTCGGCAAAAGCTTTGCCAATGCTAGATTTTATATACCAAATAAATGGTGTAAGATCACTTCGTCAAATCCTCCGTGTATCAATGGGTACCAATAGAATAGACTAGTTTAGCGATGCCTCGCTCGTCAGTATTCGGCTAGGTACGAATTGATACACCGACGGTTCAATGATGTGTCTTAATATTTCGCACCTCAAGTGCCGAGCTACAAAAGTGCCATCTACTCTGATGACCAAGAAGTAGAAACACGACTCGAAAAGAGAAGTTTTCCACAATCTTTTGAGCTGTATTAAAAGTTGCCTGCATGCAGGGCTTCGGCAAAAGCTTTGCCAATGCTAGATTTTATATACCAAATAAATGGTGTAAGATCACATCGTTAAATCCTACGTATATCAATGGGTACCAATAGAATAGACTAGTTTCGCGATGCCTCGCTCGTCAGTATTCGGCTAGGTACGAATTGATACACCGACGGTTTAATGATGTGTCTTAATATTTCGCACTCTAAGTGCCGAGCTACAAAATTGCCATCTACTCTGATGACCAAGAAGTAGAAACACGACTCGAAAAGAGAAGTTTTGCACAATCTTTTGAGCTGTATTAAAAGTTGCCTGCATGCAGGGCTTCGGTAAAAGCTTTGCCAATGCTACATTTTATATACCAAATAAATGGTGTAAGATCACATCGTTAAATCCTCCGTATATCAATGGGTACCAATAGAATAGACTAGTTTCGCGATGCCTCGCTCGTCAGTATTCGGCTAGGTACGAATTGATACACCGACGGTTCAATGATGTGTCTTAATATTTCGCACCTCAAGTGCCGAGCTACAAAAGTGCCATCTACTCTGATGACCAAGAAGTAGAAACACGACTCGAAAAGAGAAGTTTTCTACAATCTTTTGAGCTGTATTAAAAGTTGCCGGCATGCAGGGCTTCGGCAAAAGCTTTGCCAATGCTAGATTTTATATACCAAATAAATGGTGTAAGATCACATCGTTAAATCCTACGTATATCAATGGGTACCAATAGAACAGACTAGTTTCGCGATGCCTCGCTCGTCAGTATTCGGCTAGGTACGAATTGATACACCGACGGTTCAATGATGTGTCTTAATATTGCGCACCTCAAGTGCCGAGCTACAAAAGTGCCATCTACTCTGATGACCAAGAAGTAGAAACACGACTCGAAAAGGGAAGTTTTCCACAATCTTTTGAGTTGTATTAAAAGACGCCTGCATGCAGGGCTTCGGCAAAAGCTTTGCGAATGCTAGATTTTATATACCAAATAAATGGTGTAAGATCACATCGTTAAATCCTCCGGATATCAATGGGTACCAATAGAATAGACTAGTTTCGCGAAGCCTCGCTCGTCAGTATTCGGCTAGGTACGAATTGATACACCGACGGTTCAATGATGTGTCTTAATATTTCGCACCTCAAGTGCCGAGCTTTCCACAATCTTTTGGGCTGTATTAAAAGTTGCCTGCATGCAGGGCTTCGGTAAAAGCTTTGCCAATGCTACATTTTATATACCAAATAAATGGTGTAAGATCACATCGTTAAATCCTCCGTATATCAATGGGTACCAATAGAATAGACTAGTTTCGCGATGCCTGCTCCTCAGTATTCGGCTAGGAACGAATTGATACACCGACGGTTCAATGATGTGTCTTAATATTTCGTACCTCAAGTGCCGAGCTACAAAAGTGCCATCTACTCTGATGACCAAGAAGTAGAAACACGACTCGAAAAGAGAAGTTTTCCACAATCTTTTGAGCTGTATTAAAAGTTGCCTGCATGCAGGGCTTCGGCAAATCTTTGCCAATGCTAGATTTTATATACCAAATAAATGGTGTAAGATCACATCGTTAAATCCTACGTATATCACTGGGTACCAATAGAATAGACTAGTTTCGTGATGCCTCACTCGTCAGTATTCCGCTAGGTACGAATTGATACACCGACGGTTCAATGATGTGTCTTAATATTTCGCACCTCAAGTGCCTAGCTACAAAAGTGCCATCTACTCTGATGACCAAGAAGTAGAAACACGACTCGAAAAGGGAAGTTTTCCACAATCTTTTGGGCTGTATTAAAGTTGCCTGCATGCAGGGCTTCGGTAAAAGCTTTGCCAATGCTAGACTTTATATACCAAATAAATGGTGTAAGATCACATCGTTAAATCCTCCGTATATGAATGGGTACCAATAGAATAGACTAGTTTCGCGATGCCTCGCTCGTCAGTATTCGGCTAGGTACGAATTGATACACCGACGGTTCAATGATGTGTCTTAATATTTCGCACCTCAAGTGCCGAGCTACAAAAGTGCCATCTACTCTGATGACCAAGAAGTAGAAACACGACTCGAAAAGAGAAGTTTTCTACAATCTTTTGAGCTGTATTAAAAGTTGCCGGCATGCAGGGCTTCGGCAAAAGCTTTGCCAATGCTAGATTTTATATACCAAATAAATGGTGTAAGATCACATCGTTAAATCCTACGTATATCAATGGGTACCAATAGAACAGACTAGTTTCGCGATGCCTCGCTCGTCAGTATTCGGCTAGGTACGAATTGATACACCGACGGTTCATTGATGTGTCTTAATATTGCGCACCTCAAGTGCCGAGCTACAAAAGTGCCATCTACTCTGATGACCAAGATGTAGAAACACGACTCGAAAAGGGAAGTTTTCCACAATCTTTTGAGTTGTATTAAAAGTTGCCTGCATGCAGGGCTTCGGTAAAAGCTTTGCCAATGCTAGACTTTATATACCAAATAAATGGTGTAAGATCACATCGTTAAATCCTCCGTATATCAATGGGTACCAATAGAATAGACTAGTTTCGCGATGCCTCGCTCGTCAGTATTCGGCTAAGTACGAATTGATACACCGAGGGTTCAATGATGTGTCTTAATATTTCGCACCTCAAGTGCCGAGCTACAAAAGTGCCATCTACTCTGATGACCAAGAAGTAGAAACACGACTCGAAAAGAGAAGTTTTCTACAATCTTTTGAGCTGTATTAAAAGTTGCCGGCATGCAGGGCTTCGGCAAAAGCTTTGCCAATGCTAGATTTTATATACCAAATAAATGGTGTAAGATCACATCGTTAAATCCTACGTATATCAATGGGTACCAATAGAACAGACTAGTTTCGCGATGCCTCGCTCGTCAGTATTCGGCTAGGTACGAATTGATACACCGACGGTTCAATGATGTGTCTTAATATTGCGCACCTCAAGTGCCGAGCTACAAAAGAGCCATCTACTCTGATGACCAAGATGTAGAAACACGACTCGAAAAGGGAAGTTTTCCACAATCTTTTGGGCTGTATTAAAAGTTGCCTGCATGCAGGGCTTCGGTAAAAGCTTTGCCAATGCTACATTTTATATACCAAATAAATGGTGTAAGATCACATCGTTAAATCCTCCGTATATCAATGGGTACCAATAGAATAGACTAGTTTCGCGATGCCTCGCTCGTCAGTATTCGGCTAGGAACGAATTGATACACCGACGGTTCAATGATGTGTCTTAATATTTCGCACCTCAAGTGCCGAGCTACAAAAGTGCCATCTACTCTGATGACCAAGAAGTAGAAACACGACTCGAAAAGAGAAGTTTTCCACAATCTTTTGAGCTGTATTAAAAGTTGCCTGCATGCAGGGCTTCGGCAAAAGCTTTGCCAATGCTAGATTTTATATACCAAATAAATGGTGTAAGATCACATCGTTTAATCCTACGTATATCACTGGGTACCAATAGAATAGACTAGTTTCGCGATGCCTCACTCGTCAGTATTCCGCTAGGTACGAATTGATACACCGACGGTTCAATGATGTGTCTTAATATTTCGCACCTCAAGTGCCTAGCTACAAAAGTGCCATCTACTCTGATGACCAAGAAGTAGAAACACGACTCGAAAAGGGAAGTTTTCCACAATCTTTTGGGCTGTATTAAAAGTTGCCTGCATGCAGGGCTTCGGTAAAAGCTTTGCCAATGCTAGACTTTATATACCAAATAAATGGTGTAAGATCACATCGTTAAATCCTCCGTATATCAATGGGTACCAATAGAATAGACTAGTTTCGCGATGCCTCGCTCGTCAGTATTCGGCTAGGTACGAATTGATACACCGACGGTTCAATGATGTGTCTTAATATTTCGCACCTCAAGTGCCGAGCTACAAAAGTGCCATCTACTCTGATGACCAAGAAGTAGAAACACGACTCGAAAAGAGAAGTTTTCTACAATCTTTTGAGCTGTATTAAAAATTGCCGGCATGCAGGGCTTCGGCAAAAGCTTTGCCAATGCTAGATTTTATATACCAAATAAATGGTGTAAGATCACATCGTTAAATCCTACGTATATCAATGGGTACCAATAGAACAGACTAGTTTCGCGATGCCTCGCTCGTCAGTATTCGGCTAGGTACGAATTGATACACCGACGGTTCAATGATGTGTCTTAATATTGCGCACCTCAAGTGCCGAGCTACAAAAGTGCCATCTACTCTGATGACCAAGAAGTAGAAACACGACTCGAAAAGGGAAGTTTTCCACAATCTTTTGAGTTGTATTAAAAGTTGCCTGCATGCAGGGCTTCGGTAAAAGCTTTGCCAATGCTAGATTTTATATACCAAATAAATGGTGTAAGATCACATCGTTAAATCCTCCGTATATCAATGGGTACCAATAGAATAGACTAGTTTCGCGATGCCTCGCTCGTCAGTATTCGGCTAGGTACGAATTGATACACCGACGGTTCAATGATGTGTCTTAATATTTCGCACCTCAAGTGCCGAGCTACAAAAGTGCCATCTACTCTGATGACCAAGAAGTAGAAACACGACACGAAAAGAGAAGTTTTCCACAATCTTTTGAGCTGTATTAAAAGTTGCCTGCATGCAGGGCTTCGGCAAAAGCTTTGCCAATGTTAGATTTTGTATACCAAATAAATGGTGTAAGATCACATCGTTAAATCCTCCGTATATCAATGGGTACCAATAGAATAGACTAGTTTCGCGATGCCTCGCTCGTCAGTATTCGGCTAGGTACGAATTGATACACCGACGGTTCAATGATGTGTCTTAATATTTCGCACCTCAAGTGCCGAGCTACAAAAGTGCCATCTACTCTGATGACCAAGATGTAGAAACACGACTCGAAAAGGGAAGTTTTCCACAATCTTTTGGGCTGTATTAAAAGTTGCCTGCATGCAGGGCTTCGGTAAAAGCTTTGCCAATGCTACATTTTATATACCAAATAAATGGTGTAAGATCACATCGTTAAATCCTCCGTATATCAATGGGTACCAATAGAATAGACTAGTTTCGCGATGCCTCGCTCGTCAGTATTCGGCTAGGTACGAATTGATACACCGACGGTTCAATGATGTGTCTTAATATTTCGCACCTCAAGTGCCGAGCTACAAAAGCGCCATCTACTCTGATGACCAAGAAGTAGAAACACGACTCGAAAAGAGAAGTTTTCCACAATCTTTTGAGCTGTATTAAAAGTTGCCTGCAAGCAGGGCTTCGGCAAAAGCTTTGAAAATGCTAGATTTTGTATACCAAATAAATGGTGTAAGATCACATCGTTAAATCCTCCGTATATCAATGGGTACCAATAGAATAGACTAGTTTCGCGATGCCTCGCTCTTCAGTAATCGGCTAGGTACGAATTGATACACTGACGGTTCAATGATGTGCCTTAATATTTCGCACCTCAAGTGCCGAGCTACAAAAGTTCCATTTACTCTGATGACCAAGAAGTAGAAACACGACTCGAAAAAAAAAGTTTTCCAAAATCTTTTGAGCTGTATTAAAAGATGCCTGCATGCAGGGCTTCGGCAAAAGCTTTGCCAACGCTAGATTTTATATACCAAATAAATTGTGTAATATCACATCGTTAAATCCTCCGGATATCAATGGGTACCAATAGAAGAGACTAGTTTCGCGATGCCTCGCTCGTCAGTATTCGGCTAGGTACGAATTGATACACCGACGGTTCAATGATGTGTCTTAATATTTCGCACCTCAAGTGCCGAGCTACAAAAGTGCCATCTACTCTGATGACCAAGAAGTAGAAACACGACTCGAAAAGAGAAGTTTTCTACAATCTTTTGAGCTGTATTAAAAGTTGCCTGCATGAAGGGCTTCGGCAAAAGCTTTGCCAATGCTAGATTTTATATACCAAATAAATGGTGTAAGATCACATCGTTAAATCCTACGTATATCAATGGGTACCAATAGAATAGACTAGTTTCGCGATGCCTCGCTCGTCAGTATTCGGCAAGGTACGAATTGATACACCGACGGTTCAATGATGTGTCTTAATATTGCGCACCTCAAGTGCCGAGCTACAAAAGTGCCATCTACTCTGATGACCAAGAAGTAGAAACACGACTCGAAAAGAGAAGTTTTCCACAATCTTTTGAGCTGTATTAAAAGTTGCCTGCATGCAGGGCTTCGGCAAAAGCTTTGCCAATGCTAGATTTTATATACCAAATAAATGGTGTAAGATCACATCGTTAAATCCTCCGTATATCAATGGGTACCGATAGAATAGACTAGTTTCCCGATGCCTCGCTCGTCAGTATTCGGCTAGGTACGAATTGATACACCGACGGTTCAATGATGTGTCTTAATATTTCGCACCTCAAGTGCCGAGCTACAAAAGTGCCATCTACTCTGATGACCAAGAAGTAGAAACACGACTCGAAAAGAGAAGTTTTCCACAATCTTTTGAGCTGTATTAAAAGTTGCCTGCATGCAGGGCTTCGGCAAAAGCTTTGCCAATGCTAGATTTTATATACCAAATAAATGGTGTAAGATCACATCGTTAAATCCTCCGTATATCAATGGGTATCAATAGAATATACTAGTTTCACGATGCCTCGCTCGCCAGTATTCGGCTAGGTACGAATTGATACACCGACGGTTCAATGATGTGTCTTAATATTTCGCACCTCAAGTGCCGAGCTACAAAAGTGCCATCTACTCTGATGACCAAGAAGTAGAAACACGACTCGAAAAGAGAAGTTTTCCACAATCTTTTAAGCTGTATTAAAAGTTGCCTGCATGCAGGGCTTCGGCAAAAGCTTTGCCAATGCTAGATTTTATATACCAAATAAATGGTGTAAGATCACATCGTTAAATCCTCCGTATATCAATGGGTACCAGTAGAATAGACTAGTTTCGCGATGCCTCGCTCGTCAGTATTCGGCTAGGTACGAATTGATACACCGACGGTTCAATGATGTGTCTTAATATTTCGCACCTCAAGTGCCGAGCTACAAAAGTGCCATCTACTCTGATGACCAAGAAGTAGAAACACGACACGGAAAGAGAAGTTTTCCACAATCTTTTGAGCTGTATTAAAAGTTGCCTGCATGCAGGGCTTCGGCAAAAGCTTTGCCAATGTTAGATTTTGTATACCAAATAAATGGTGTAAGATCACATCGTTAAATCCTCCGTATATCAATGGGTACCAATAGAATAGACTAGTTTCGCGATGCCTCGCTCGTCAGTATTCGGCTAAGTACGAATTGATACACCGAGGGTTCAATGATGTGTCTTAATATTGCGCACCTCAATTGCCGAGCTACAAAAGTGCCATCTACTCTGATGACCAAGATGTAGAAACACGACTCGAAAAGGGAAGTTTTCCACAATCTTTTGGGCTGTATTAAAAGTTGCCTGCATGCAGGGCTTCGGTAAAAGCTTTGCCAATGCTACATTTTATATACCAAATAAATGGTGTAAGATCACATCGTTAAATCCTCCGTATATCAATGGGTACCAATAGAATAGACTAGTTTCGCGATGCCTCGCTCGTCAGTATTCGGCTAGGTACGAATTGATACACCGACGGTTCAATGATGTGTCTTAATATTTCGCACCTCAAGTGCCGAGCTACAAAAGTGCCATCTACTCTGATGACCAAGAAGTAGAAACACGACTCGAAAAGAGAAGTTTTCCACAATCTTTTGAGCTGTATTAAAAGTTGCCTGCAAGCAGGGCTTCGGCAAAAGCTTTGAAAATGCTAGATTTTGTATACCAAATAAATGGTGTAAGATCACATCGTTAAATCCTCCGTATATCAATGGGTACCAATAGAATAGACTAGTTTCGCGATGCCTCGCTCTTCAGTAATCGGCTAGGTACGAATTGATACACTGACGGTTCAATGATGTGTCTTAATATTTCGCACCTCAAGTGCCGAGCTACAAAAGTTCCATTTACTCTGATGACCAAGAAGTAGAAACACGACTCGAAAAAAAAAGTTTTCCAAAATGTTTTGAGCTGTATTAAAAGATGCCTGCATGCAGGGCTTCGGCAAAAGCTTTGCCAACGCTAGATTTTATATACCAAATAAATTGTGTAATATCACATCGTTAAATCCTCCGGATATCAATGGGTACCAATAGAATAGACTAGTTTCGCGATGCCTCGCTCGTCAGTATTCGGCTAGGTACGAATTGATACACCGACGGTTCAATGATGTGTCTTAATATTTCGCACCTCAAGTGCCGAGCTACAAAAGTGCTATCTACTCTGATGACCAAGAAGTAGAAACACGACTCGAAAAGAAAAGTTTTCCACAATCTTTTGAGCTGTATTAAAAGTTGCCTGCATGCAGGGCTTCGGCAAAAGCTTTGCCAATGCTAGATTTTATATACCAAATAAATGGTGTAAGATCACATCGTTAAATCCTCCGTATATCAATGGGTATCAATAGAATATACTAGTTTCACGATGCCTCGCTCGCCAGTATTCGGCTAGGTACGAATTGATACACCGACGGTTCAATGATGTGTCTTAATATTTCGCACCTCAAGTGCCGAGCTACAAAAGTGCCATCTACTCTGATGACCAAGAAGTAGAAACACGACTCGAAAAGAGAAGTTTTCCACAATCTTTTGAGCTGTATTAAAAGTTGCCTGCATGCAGGGCTTCGGCAAAAGCTTTGCCAATGCTAGATTTTATATACCAAATAAATGGTGTAAGATCACATCGTTAAATCCTCCGTATATCAATGGGTACCAATAGAATGGACTAGTTTCGCGATGCCTCGCTCGTCAGTATTCGGCTAGGTACGAATTGATACACCGACGGTTCAATGATGTGTCTTAATATTTCGCACCTCAAGTGCCGAGCTACAAAAGTGCTATCTACTCTGATGACCAAGAAGTAGAAACACGACTCGAAAAGAGAAGTTTTCCACAATCTTTTGAGCTGTATTAAAAGTTGCCTGCATGCAGGGCTTCGGCAAAAGCTTTGCCAATGCTAGATTTTATATACCAAATAAATAGTGTAAGATCACATCGTTAAATCCTACGTATATCAATGGGTACCAATAGAATAGACTAGTTTCGCGATGCCTCGCTCGTCAGTATTCCGCTAAGTACGAATTGATACACCGACGGTTCAATGATGTGTCTTAATATTTCGCACCTCAAGTGCCGAGCTACAAAAGTGCCATCTACTCTGATGACCAAGAAGTAGAAACACGACTCGAAAAGGGAAGTTTTCCACAATCTTTTGAGCTGTATTAAAAGTTGCCTGCATGCAGGACTTCGGTAAAAGCTTTGCCAATGCTACATTTTATATACCAAATAAATGGTGTAAGATCACATCGTTAAATCCTCCGTATATCAATGGGTACCAATAGAATAGACTAGTTTCGCGATGCCTCGCTCGTCAGTATTCGGCTAGGTACGAATTGATACACCGACGTTTCAATGATGTGTCTTAATATTTCGCACCTCAAGTGCCGAGCTACAAAAGTGCCATCTACTCTGATGAACAAAAAGTAGAAACACGACTCGAAAAGAGAAGTTTTCCACAATCTTTTGAGCTGTATTAAAAGTTGCCTGCATGCAGGGCTTCGACAAAAGCTTTGCCAATGCTAGATTTTATATACCAAATAAATGGTGTAAGATCACATCGTTAAATCCTCCGTATATCAATGGGTACCAATAGAATAGACTACTTTCGCGATGCCTAGCTCGTCAGTATTCGGCTAGGTACGAATTGATACACCGACGGTTCAATGATGTGTCTTAATATTTTGCACCTCAAGTGCCGAGCTACAAAAGTGCCATCTACTCTGATGACCAAGAAGTAGAAACACGACTCGAAAAGAGAAGTTTTCCACCATCTTTTGAGCTGTATTAAAAGTTGCCTGCATGCAGGGCTTCGGCAAAAGCTTTGCCAATGCTAGATTTTATATACCAAATAAATGGTGTAAGATCACATCGTTAAATCCTCCGTATATCAATGGGTACCGATAGAATAGACTAGTTTCCCGATGCCTCGCTCGTCAGTATTCGGCTAGGTACGAATTGATACACCGACGGTTCAATGATGTGTCTTAATATTTCGCACCTCAAGTGCCGAGCTACAAAAGTGCCATCTACTCTGATGACCAAGAAGTAGAAACACGACTCGAAAAGAGAAGTTTTCCACAATCTTTTGAGCTGTATTAAAAGTTGCCTGCATGCAGGGCTTCGGCAAAAGCTTTGCCAATGCTAGATTTTATATACCAAATAAATGGTGTAAGATCACATCGTTAAATCCTCCGTATATCAATGGGTATCAATAGAATATACTAGTTTCACGATGCCTCGCTCGCCAGTATTCGGCTAGGTACGAATTGATACACCGACGGTTCAATGATGTGTCTTAATATTTCGCACCTCAAGTGCCGAGCTACAAAAGTGCCATCTACTCTGATGACCAAGAAGTAGAAACACGACTCGAAAAGAGAAGTTTTCCACAATCTTTTAAGCTGTATTAAAAGTTGCCTGCATGCAGGGCTTCGGCAAAAGCTTTGCCAATGCTAGATTTTATATACCAAATAAATGGTGTAAGATCACATCGTTAAATCCTCCGTATATCAATGGGTACCAATAGAATAGACTAGTTTCGCGATGCCTCGCTCGTCAGTATTCGGCTAGGTACGAATTGATACACCGACGGTTCAATGATGTGTCTTAATATTTCGCACCTCAAGTGCCGAGCTACAAAAGTGCCATCTACTCTGATGACCAAGAAGTAGAAACACGACACGGAAAGAGAAGTTTTCCACAATCTTTTGAGCTGTATTAAAAGTTGCCTGCATGCAGGGCTTCGGCAAAAGCTTTGCCAATGTTAGATTTTGTATACCAAATAAATGGTGTAAGATCACATCGTTAAATCCTCCGTATATCAATGGGTACCAATAGAATAGACTAGTTTCGCGATGCCTCGCTCGTCAGTATTCGGCTAAGTACGAATTGATACACCGAGGGTTCAATGATGTGTCTTAATATTGCGCACCTCAATTGCCGAGCTACAAAAGTGCCATCTACTCTGATGACCAAGATGTAGAAACACGACTCGAAAAGGGAAGTTTTCCACAATCTTTTGGGCTGTATTAAAAGTTGCCTGCATGCAGGGCTTCGGTAAAAGCTTTGCCAATGCTACATTTTATATACCAAATAAATGGTGTAAGATCACATCGTTAAATCCTCCGTATATCAATGGGTACCAATAGAATAGACTAGTTTCGCGATGCCTCGCTCGTCAGTATTCGGCTAGGTACGAATTGATACACCGACGGTTCAATGATGTGTCTTAATATTTCGCACCTCAAGTGCCGAGCTACAAAAGTGCCATCTACTCTGATGACCAAGAAGTAGAAACACGACTCGAAAAGAGAAGTTTTCCACAATCTTTTGAGCTGTATTTAAAGTTGCCTGCAAGCAGGGCTTCGGCAAAAGCTTTGAAAATGCTAGATTTTGTATACCAAATAAATGGTGTAAGATCACATCGTTAAATCCTCCGTATATCAATGGGTACCAATAGAATAGACTAGTTTCGCGATGCCTCGCTCTTCAGTAATCGGCTAGGTACGAATTGATACACTGACGGTTCAATGATGTGTCTTAATATTTCGCACCTCAAGTGCCGAGCTACAAAAGTTCCATTTACTCTGATGACCAAGAAGTAGAAACACGACTCGAAAAAAAAAGTTTTCCAAAATCTTTTGAGCTGTATTAAAAGATGCCTGCATGCAGGGCTTCGGCAAAAGCTTTGCCAACGCTAGATTTTATATACCAAATAAATTGTGTAATATCACATCGTTAAATCCTCCGGATATCAATGGGTACCAATAGAATAGACTAGTTTCGCGATGCCTCGCTCGTCAGTATTCGGCTAGGTACGAATTGATACACCGACGGTTCAATGATGTGTCTTAATATTTCGCACCTCAAGTGCCGAGCTACAAAAGTGCTATCTACTCTGATGACCAAGAAGTAGAAACACGACTCGAAAAGAAAAGTTTTCCACAATCTTTTGAGCTGTATTAAAAGTTGCCTGCATGCAGGGCTTCGGCAAAAGCTTTGCCAATGCTAGATTTTATATACCAAATAAATGGTGTAAGATCACATCGTTAAATCCTCCGTATATCAATGGGTATCAATAGAATATACTAGTTTCACGATGCCTCGCTCGCCAGTATTCGGCTAGGTACGAATTGATACACCGACGGTTCAATGATGTGTCTTAATATTTCGCACCTCAAGTGCCGAGCTACAAAAGTGCCATCTACTCTGATGACCAAGAAGTAGAAACACGACTCGAAAAGAGAAGTTTTCCACAATCTTTTGAGCTGTATTAAAAGTTGCCTGCATGCAGGGCTTCGGCAAAAGCTTTGCCAATGCTAGATTTTATATACCAAATAAATGGTGTAAGATCACATCGTTAAATCCTCCGTATATCAATGGGTACCAATAGAATGGACTAGTTTCGCGATGCCTCGCTCGTCAGTATTCGGCTAGGTACGAATTGATACACCGACGGTTCAATGATGTGTCTTAATATTTCGCACCTCAAGTGCCGAGCTACAAAAGTGCTATCTACTCTGATGACCAAGAAGTAGAAACACGACTCGAAAAGAGAAGTTTTCCACAATCTTTTGAGCTGTATTAAAAGTTGCCTGCATGCAGGGCTTCGGCAAAAGCTTTGCCAATGCTAGATTTTATATACCAAATAAATAGTGTAAGATCACATCGTTAAATCCTACGTATATCAATGGGTACCAATAGAATAGACTAGTTTCGCGATGCCTCGCTCGTCAGTATTCCGCTAAGTACGAATTGATACACCGACGGTTCAATGATGTGTCTTAATATTTCGCACCTCAAGTGCCGAGCTACAAAAGTGCCATCTACTCTGATGACCAAGAAGTAGAAACACGACTCGAAAAGGGAAGTTTTCCACAATCTTTTGAGCTGTATTAAAAGTTGCCTGCATGCAGGACTTCGGTAAAAGCTTTGCCAATGCTACATTTTATATACCAAATAAATGGTGTAAGATCACATCGTTAAATCCTCCGTATATCAATGGGTACCAATAGAATAGACTAGTTTCGCGATGCCTCGCTCGTCAGTATTCGGCTAGGTACGAATTGATACACCGACGTTTCAATGATGTGTCTTAATATTTCGCACCTCAAGTGCCGAGCTACAAAAGTGCCATCTACTCTGATGAACAAAAAGTAGAAACACGACTCGAAAAGAGAAGTTTTCCACAATCTTTTGAGCTGTATTAAAAGTTGCCTGCATGCAGGGCTTCGACAAAAGCTTTGCCAATGCTAGATTTTATATACCAAATAAATGGTGTAAGATCACATCGTTAAATCCTCCGTATATCAATGGGTACCAATAGAATAGACTACTTTCGCGATGCCTAGCTCGTCAGTATTCGGCTAGGTACGAATTGATACACCGACGGTTCAATGATGTGTCTTAATATTTTGCACCTCAAGTGCCGAGCTACAAAAGTGCCATCTACTCTGATGACCAAGAAGTAGAAACACGACTCGAAAAGAGAAGTTTTCCACCATCTTTTGAGCTGTATTAAAAGTTGCCTGCATGCAGGGCTTCGGCAAAAGCTTTGCCAATGCTAGATTTTATATACCAAATAAATGGTGTAAGATCACATCGTTAAATCCTCCGTATATCAATGGGTACCAATAGAATAGACTAGTTTCCCGATGCCTCGCTCGTCAGTATTCGGCTAGGTACGAATTGATACACCGACGGTTCAATGATGTGTCTTAATATTTCGCACCTCAAGTTCCGAGCTACAAAAGTGCCATCTACTCTGATGAAGTAGAAACATGAGTCGAAAAAAGAAGTTTTCCACAATCTTTTGAGCTGTATTAAAAGTTGCCTGCATGCAGGGCTTCGGCAAAAGCTTTGCCAATGCTAGATTCTATATACCAAATAAATGGTGTAAGATCACATCGTTAAATCCTCCGTATATCAATGGGTACCAATAGAATAGACTACTTTCGCGATGCCTCGCTCGTCAATATTCAGCTAGGTACGAATTGATACACCGACGGTTCAATGATGTGTCTTAATATTTTGCACCTCAAGTGCCGAGCTACAAAAGTGCCATCTACTCTGATGACCAAGAAGTAGAAACACGACTCGAAAAGAGAAGTTTTCCACAATCTTTTGAGCTTTATTAAAAGTTGCCTGCATGCAGGGCTTCGGCAAAAGCTTTGCCAATGCTAGATTTTATATACCAAATAAATGGTGTAAGATCACATCGTTAAATCCTCCATATATCAATGGGTATCAATAGAATAGACTAGTTTCACGATGCCTCGTTCGTCAGTATTCGGCTAGGTACGAATTGATACACCGACGGTTCAATGATGTGTCTTAATATTTCGCACCTCAAGTGCCGAGCTACAAAAGTGCCATCTACTCTGATGACCAAGAAGTAGAAACACGACTCGAAAAGAGAAGTTTTCCACAATCTTTTGAGCTGTATTAAAAGTTGCCTGCATGCAGGGCTTCGGCAAAAGCTTTGCCAATGCTAGACTTTATATACCAAATAAATGGTGTAAGATCACATCGTTAAATCCTCCGTATATCAATGGGTACCAATAGAATAGACTAGTTTCACGATTCCTCGCTCGTCAGTATTCGGCTAGGTACGAATTGATACACCGACGGTTCAATGATGTGTCTTAATATTTCGCACTTCAAGTGCCGAGCTAAAAAAGTTCCATCTACTCTGATGAACAAGAAGTAGAAACACGACTCGAAAAGAGAAGTTTTCCACAATCTTTTGAGCTGTATTAAAAGTTGCGTGCATGCAGGGCTTCGGCAAAAGCTTTGCCAATGCTAGATTTTATATACCAAATAAATGGTGTAAGATCACTTCGTCAAATCCTCCGTGTATCAATGGGTACCAATAGAATAGACTAGTTTAGCGATGCCTCGCTCGTCAGTATTCGGCTAGGTACGAATTGATACACCGACGGTTCAATGATGTGTCTTAATATTTCGCACCTCAAGTGCCGAGCTACAAAAGTGCCATCTACTCTGATGACCAAGAAGTAGAAACACGACTCGAAAAGAGAAGTTTTCCACAATCTCTTGAGCTGTATTAAAAGTTGCCTGCATGCAGGGCTTCGGCAAAAGCTTTGCCAATGCTAGATTTTATATACCAAATAAATGGTGTAAGATCACATCGTTAAATCCTACGTATATCAATGGGTACCAATAGAATAGACTAGTTTCGCGATGCCTCGCTCGTCAGTATTCGGCTAGGTACGAATTGATACACCGACGGTTTAATGATGTGTCTTAATATTTCGCACTCCAAGTGCCGAGCTACAAAAGTGCCATCTACTCTGATGACCAAGAAGTAGAAACACGACTCGAAAAGAGAAGTTTTGCACAATCTTTTGAGCTGTATTAAAAGTTGCCTGCATGCAGGGCTTCGGTAAAAGCTTTGCCAATGCTACATTTTATATACCAAATAAATGGTGTAAGATCACATCGTTAAATCCTCCGTATATCAATGGGTACCAATAGAATAGACTAGTTTCGCGATGCCTCGCTCGTCAGTATTCGGCTAGGAACGAATTGATACACCGACGGTTCAATGATGTGTCTTAATATTTCGCACCTCAAGTGCCGAGCTACAAAAGTGCCATCTACTCTGATGACCAAGAAGTAGAAACACGACTCGAAAAGAGAAGTTTTCCACAATCTTTTGAGCTGTATTAAAAGTTGCCTGCATGCAGGGCTTCGGCAAAAGCTTTGCCAATGCTAGATTTTATATACCAAATAAATGGTGTAAGATCACATCGTTAAATCCTACGTATATCACTGGGTACCAATAGAATAGACTAGTTTCGCGATGCCTCACTCGTCAGTATTCCGCTAGGTACGAATTGATACACCGACGGTTCAATGATGTGTCTTAATATTTCGCACCTCAAGTGCCTAGCTACAAAAGTGCCATCTACTCTGATGACCAAGAAGTAGAAACACGACTCGAAAAGGGAAGTTTTCCACAATCTTTTGGGCTGTATTAAAAGTTGCCTGCATGCAGGGCTTCGGTAAAAGCTTTGCCAATGCTAGACTTTATATAACAAATAAATGGTGTAAGATCACATCGTTAAATCCTCCGTATATCAATGGGTACCAATAGAATAGACTAGTTTCGCGATGCCTCGCTCGTCAGTATTCGGCTAGGTACGAATTGATACACCGACGGTTCAATGATGTGTCTTAATATTTCGCACCTCAAGTGCCGAGCTTTCCACAATCTTTTGGGCTGTATTAAAAGTTGCCTGCATGCAGGGCTTCGGTAAAAGCTTTGCCAATGCTACATTTTATATACCAAATAAATGGTGTAAGATCACATCGTTAAATCCTCCGTATATAAATGGGTACCAATAGAATAGACTAGTTTCGCGATGCCTCGCTCGTCAGTATTCGGCTAGGTACGAATTGATACACCGACGGTTCAATGATGTGTCTTAATATTGCGCACCTCAAGTGCCGAGCTACAAAAGTGCCATCTACTCTGATGACCAAGAAGTAGAAACACGACTCGAAAAGGGAAGTTTTCCACAATCTTTTGAGTTGTATTAAAAGACGCCTGCATGCAGGGCTTCGGCAAAAGCTTTGCGAATGCTAGATTTTATATACCAAATAAATGGTGTAAGATCACATCGTTAAATCCTCCGGATATCAATGGGTACCAATAGAATAGACTAGTTTCGCGAAGCCTCGCTCGTCAGTATTCGGCTAGGTACGAATTGATACACCGACGGTTCAATGATGTGTCTTAATATTTCGCACCTCAAGTGCCGAGCTTTCCACAATCTTTTGGGCTGTATTAAAAGTTGCCTGCATGCAGGGCTTCGGTAAAAGCTTTGCCAATGCTACATTTTATATACCAAATAAATGGTGTAAGATCACATCGTTAAATCCTCCGTATATCAATGGGTACCAATAGAATAGACTAGTTTCGCGATGCCTCGCTCGTCAGTATTCGGCTAGGAACGAATTGATACACCGACGGTTCAATGATGTGTCTTAATATTTCGTACCTCAAGTGCCGAACTACAAAAGTGCCATCTACTCTGATGACCAAGAAGTAGAAACACGACTCGAAAAGGGAAGTTTTCCACAATCTTTTGAGCTGTATTAAAAGTTGCCTGCATGCAGGGCTTCGGCAAAAGCTTTGCCAATGCTAGATTTTATATACCAAATAAATGGTGTAAGATCACATCGTTAAATCCTACGTATATCACTGGGTACCAATAGAATAGACTAGTTTCGTGATGCCTCACTCGTCAGTATTCCGCTAGGTACGAATTGATACACCGACGGTTCAATGATGTGTCTTAATATTTCGCACCTCAAGTGCCTAGCTACAAAAGTGCCATCTACTCTGATGACCAAGAAGTAGAAACACGACTCGAAAAGGGAAGTTTTCCACAATCTTTTGGGCTGTATTAAAAGTTGCCTGCATGCAGGGCTTCGGTAAAAGCTTTGCCAATGCTAGACTTTATATACCAAATAAATGGTGTAAGATCACATCGTTAAATCCTCCGTATATCAATGGGTACCAATAGAATAGACTAGTTTCGCGATGCCTCGCTCGTCAGTATTCGGCTAGGTACGAATTGATACACCGACGGTTCAATGATGTGTCTTAATATTTCGCACCTCAAGTGCCGAGCTACAAAAGTGCCATCTACTCTGATGACCAAGAAGTAGAAACACGACTCGAAAAGAGAAGTTTTCTACAATCTTTTGAGCTGTATTAAAAGTTGCCGGCATGCAGGGCTTCGGCAAAAGCTTTGCCAATGCTAGATTTTATATACCAAATAAATGGTGTAAGATCACATCGTTAAATCCTACGTATATCAATGGGTACCAATAGAACAGACTAGTTTCGCGATGCCTCGCTCGTCAGTATTCGGCTAGGTACGAATTGATACACCGACGGTTCAATGATGTGTCTTAATATTGCGCACCTCAAGTGCCGAGCTACAAAAGTGCCATCTACTCTGATGACCAAGAAGTAGAAACACGACTCGAAAAGGGAAGTTTTCCACAATCTTTTGAGTTGTATTAAAAGTTGCCTGCATGCAGGGCTTCGGTAAAAGCTTTGCCAATGCTAGATTTTATATACCAAATAAATGGTGTAAGATCACATCGGTAAATCCTCCGTATATCAATGGGTACCAATAGAATAGACTAGTTTCGCGATGCCTCGCTCGTCAGTATTCGGCTAGGTACGAATTGATACACCGACGGTTCAATGATGTGTCTTAATATTTCGCACCTCAAGTGCCGAGCTACAAAAGTGCCATCTACTCTGATGATCAAGAAGTAGAAACACGACACAAAAAGAGAAGTTTTCCACAATCTTTTGAGCTGTATTAAAAGTTGCCTGCATGCAGGGCTTCGGCAAAAGCTTTGCCAATGTTAGATTTTGTATACCAAATAAATGGTGTAAGATCACATCGTTAAATCCTCCGTATATCAATGGGTACCAATAGAATAGACTAGTTTCGCGATGCCTCGCTCGTCAGTATTCGGCTAAGTACGAATTGATACACCGAGGGTTCAATGATGTGTCTTAATATTGCGCACCTCAAGTGCCGAGCTACAAAAGTGCCATCTACTCTGATGACGAAGATGTAGAAACACGACTCGAAAAGGGAAGTTTTCCACAATCTTTTGGGCTGTATTAAAAGTTGCCTGCATGCAGGGCTTCGGTAAAAGCTTTGCCAATGCTACATTTTATATACCAAATAAATGGTGTAAGATCACATCGTTAAATCCTCCGTATATCAATGGGTACCAATAGAATAGACTAGTTTCGCGATGCCTCGCTCGTCAGTATTCGGCTAGGTACGAATTGATACACCGACGGTTCAATGATGTGTCTTAATATTGCGCACCTCAAGTGCCGAGCTACAAAAGTGCCATCTACTCTGATGACCAAGATGTAGAAACACGACTCGAAAAGGGAAGTTTTCCACAATCTTTTGGGCTGTATTAAAAGTTGCCTGCATGCAGGGCTTCGGTAAAAGCTTTGCCAATGCTACATTTTATATACCAAATAAATGGTGTAAGATCACATCGTTAAATCCTCCGTATATCAATGGGTACCAATAGAATAGACTAGTTTCGCGATGCCTCGCTCGTCAGTATTCGGCTAGGAACGAATTGATACACCGACGGTTCAATGATGTGTCTTAATATTTCGTACCTCAAGTGCCGAGCTACAAAAGTGCCATCTACTCTGATGACCAAGAAGTAGAAACACAACTCGAAAAGAGAAGTTTTCCACAATCTTTTGAGCTGTATTAAAAGTTGCCTGCATGCAGGGCTTCGGCAAAAGCTTTGCCAATGCTAGATTTTATATACCAAATAAATGGTGTAAGATCACATCGTTAAATCCTACGTATATCACTGGGTACCAATAGAATAGACTAGTTTCGCGATGCCTCACTCGTCAGTATTCCGCTAGGTACGAATAGATACACCGACGGTTCAATGATGTGTCTTAATATTTCGCACCTCAAGTGCCTAGCTACAAAAGTGCCATCTACTCTGATGACCAAGAAGTAGAAACACGACTCGAAAAGGGAAGTTTTCCACAATCTTTTGGGCTGTATTAAAAGTTGCCTGCATGCAGGGCTTCGGTAAAAGCTTTGCCAATGCTAGACTTTATATACCAAATAAATGGTGTAAGATCACATCGTTAAATCCTCCGTATATCAATGGGTACCAATAGAATAGACTAGTTTCGCGATGCCTCGCTCGTCAGTATTCGGCTAGGTACGAATTGATACACCGACGGTTCAATGATGTGTCTTAATATTTCGCACCTCAAGTGCCGAGCTACAAAAGTGCCATCTACTCTGATGACCAAGAAGTAGAAACACGACTCGAAAAGAGAAGTTTTCTACAATCTTTTGAGCTGTATTAAAAGTTGCCGGCATGCAGGGCTTCGGCAAAAGCTTTGCCAATGCTAGATTTTATATACCAAATAAATGGTGTAAGATCACATCGTTAAATCCTACGTATATCAATGGGTACCAATAGAACAGACTAGTTTCGCGATGCCTCGCTCGTCAGTATTCGGCTAGGTACGAATTGATACACCGACGGTTCAATGATGTGTCTTAATATTGCGCACCTCAAGTGCCGAGCTACAAAAGAGCCATCTACTCTGATGACCAAGATGTAGAAACACGACTCGAAAAGGGAAGTTTTGCACAATCTTTTGGGCTGTATTAAAAGTTGCCTGCATGCAGGGCTTCGGTAAAAGCTTTGCCAATGCTACATTTTATATACCAAATAAATGGTGTAAGATCACAAACCTTTAATCCTCCGTATATCAATGGGTACCAATAGAATAGACTAGTTTCGCGATGCCTCGTTCGTCAGTATTCGTCTAGGAACGAATTGATACACCGACGGTTCAATGATGTGTCTTAATATTTCGCACCTCAAGTGCCGAGCTACAAAAGTGCCATCTACTCTGATGAAGTAGAAACATGAGTCGAAAAGAGAAGTTTTCCACAATCCTTTGAGCTGTATTAAAAGTTGCCTGCATGCAGGGCTTCGGCAAAAGCTTTGCCAATGCTAGATTTTATATACCAAATAAATGGTGTAAGATCACATCGTTAAATCCTACGTATATCAATGGGTACCAATAGAACAGACTAGTTTCGCGATGCCTCGCTCCTCAGTATTCGGCTAGGTACGAATTGATACACCGACGGTTCAATGATGTGTCTTAATATTGCGCACCTCAAGTGCCGAGCTACAAAAGTGCCATCTACTCTGATGACCAAGAAGTAGAAACACGACTCGAAAAGGGAAGTTTTCCACAATCTTTTGAGTTGTATTAAAAGTTGCCTGCATGCAGGGCTTCGGTAAAAGCTTTGCCAATGCTAGATTTTATATACCAAATAAATGGTGTAAGATCACATCGTTAAATCCTCCGTATATCAATGGGTACCAATAGAATAGACTAGTTTCGCGATGCCTCGCTCGTCAGTATTCGGCTAGGTACGAATTGATACACCGACGGTTCAATGATGTGTCTTAATATTTCGCACCTCAAGTGCCGAGCTACAAAAGTGCCATCTACTCTGATGACCAAGAAGTAGAAACACGACACGAAAAGAGAAGTTTTCCACAATCTTTTGAGCTCTATTAAAAGTTGCCTGCATGCAGGGCTTCGGCAAAAGCTTTGCCAATGTTAGATTTTGTATACCAAATAAATGGTGTAAGATCACATCGTTAAATCCTCCGTATATCAATGAGTACCAATAGAATAGACTAGTTTCGCGATGCCTCGCTCGTCAGTATTCGGCAAAGTACGAATTTGATACACCGAGGGTTCAATGATGTGTCTTAATATTGCGCACCTCAAGTGCCGAGCTACAAAAGTGCCATCTACTCTGATGACCAAGATGTAGAAACACGACTCGAAAAGGGAAGTTTTCCACAATCTTTTGGGCTGTATTAAAAGTTGCCTGCATGCAGGGCTTCGGTAAAAGCTTTGCCAATGCTACATTTTATATACCAAATAAATGGTGTAAGATCACATCGTTAAATCCTCCGTATATCAATGGGTACCAATAGAATAGACTAGTTTCGCGATGCCTCGCTCGTCAGTATTCCGCTAAGTACGAATTGATACACCGACGGTTCAATGATGTGTCTTTATATTTCGCACCTCAAGTGCCGAGCTACAAAAGTGCCATCTACTCTGATGACCAAGAAGTAGAAACACGACTCGAAAAGGGAAGTTTTCCACAATCTTTTGAGCTGTATTAAAAGTTACCTGCATGCAGGACTTCGGTAAAAGCTTTGCCAATGCTACATTTTATATACCAAATAAATGGTGTAAGATCACATCGTTAAATCCTCCGTATATCAATGGGTACCAATAGAATAGACTAGTTTCGCGATGCCTCGCTCGTCAGTATTCGGCTAGGTACGAATTGATACACCGACGTTTCAATGATGTGTCTTAATATTTCGCACCTCAAGTGCCGAGCTACAAAAGTGCCATCTACTCTGATGAACAAGAAGTAGAAACACGACTCGAAAAGAGAAGTTTTCCACAATCTTTTGAGCTGTATTAAAAGTTGCCTGCAAGCAGGGCTTCGGCAAAAGCTTTGCCAATGCTAGATTTTGTATACCAAATAAATGGTGTAAGATCACATCGTTAAATCCTCCGTATATCAATGGGTACCAATAGAATAGACTAGTTTCGCGATGCCTCGCTCGTCAGTATTCGGCTAGGTACGAATTGATACACCGACGGTTCAATAATGTGTCTTAATATTGCGCACCTCAAGTGCCGAGCTACAAAAGTGCCATCTACTCTGATGACCAAGAAGTAGAAACACGACTCGAAAAGGGAAGTTTTCCACAATCTTTTGAGTTGTATTAAAAGTTGCCTGCATGCAGGGCTTCGGTAAAAGCTTTGCCAATGCTTGATTTTATATACCAAATAAATGGTGTAAGATCACATCGTTAAATCCTCCGTATATCAATGGGTACCAATAGAATAGACTAGTTTCGCGATGCCTCGCTCGTCAGTATTCGGCTAGGTACGAATTGATACACCGACGGTTCAATGATGTGTCTTAATATTTCGCACCTCAAGTGCCGAGCTACAAAAGTGCCATCTACTCTGTTGACAAAGAAGTAGAAACACGACACGAAAAGAGAAGTTTTCCACAATCTTTTGAGCTGTATTAAAAGTTGCCTGCATGCAGGGCTTCGGCAAAAGCTTTGCCAATGTTAGATTTTGTATACCAAATAAATGGTGTAAGATCACATCGTTAAATCCTCCGTATATCAATGGGTACCAATAGAATAGACTAGTTTCGCGATACCTCGCTCGTCAGTATTCGGCTAAGTACGAATTGATACACCGAGGGTTCAATGATGTGTCTTAATATTGCGCACCTCAAGTGCCGAGCTACAAAAGTGCCATCTACTCTGATGACCAAGATGTAGAAACACGACTCGAAAAGAGAAGTTTTCCACAATCTTTTGGGCTGTACTAAAAGTTGCCTGCATGCAGGGCTTCGGTAAAAGCTTTGCCAATGCTACATTTTATATACCAAATAAATGGTGTAAGATCACATCGTTAAATCCTCCGTATATCAATGGGTACCAATAGAATAGACTAGTTTCGCGATGCCTCGCTCGTCAGTATTCGGCTAGGTACGAATTGATACACCGACGGTTCAATGATGTGTCTTAATATTTCGCACCTCAAGTGCCGAGCTACAAAAGTGCCATCTACTCTGATGACCAAGAAGTAGAAACACGACTCGAAAAGAGAAGTTTTCCACAATCTTTTGAGCTGTATTAAAAGTTGCCTGCAAGCAGGGCTTCGGCAAAAGCTTTGAAAATGCTAGATTTTGTATACTAAATAAATGGTGTAAGATCACATCGTTAAATCCTCCGTATATCAATGGGTACCAATAGAATAGACTAGTTTCGCGATGCCTCGCTCTTCAGTAATCGGCTAGGTACGAATTGATACACTGACGGTTCAATGATGTGTCTTAATATTTCGCACCTCAAGTGCCGAGCTACAAAAGTTCCATTTACTCTGATGACCAAGAAGTAGAAACACGACTCGAAAAAAAAAGTTTTCCAAAATCTTTTGAGCTGTGTTAAAAGATGCCTGCATGCAGGGCTTCGGCAAAAGCTTTGCCAACGCTAGATTTTATATACCAAATAAATTGTGTAATATCACATCGTTAAATCCTCCGGATATCAATGGGTACCAATAGAATAGACTAGTTTCGCGATGCCTCGCTCGTCAGTATTCGGCTAGGTACGAATTGATACACCGACGGTTCAATGATGTGTCTTAATATTTCGCACCTCAAGTGCCGAGCTACAAAAGTGCCATCTACTCTGATGACCAAGAAGTAGAAACACGACTCGAAAAGAGAAGTTTTCTACAATCTTTTGAGCTGTATTAAAAATTGCCTGCATGCAGGGCTTCGGCAAAAGCTTTGCCAATGCTAGATTTTATATACCAAATAAATGGTGTAAGATCACATCGTTAAATCCTACGTATATCAATGGGTACCAATAGAATAGACTAGTTTCGCGATGCCTCGCTCGTCAGTATTCGGCAAGGTACGAATTGATACACCGACGGTTCAATGATGTGTCTTAATATTGCGCACCTCAAGTGCCGAGCTACAAAAGTGCCATCTACTCTGATGACCAAGAAGTAGAAACACGACTCGAAAAGAGAAGTTTTCCACAATCTTTTGAGCTGTATTAAAAGTTGCCTGCATGCAGGACTTCGGCAAAAGCTTTGCCAATGCTAGATTTTATATACCAAATAAATGGTGTAAGATCACATCGTTAAATCCTCCGTATATCAATGGGTACCGATAGAATAGACTAGTTTCCCGATGCCTCGCTCGTCAGTATTCGGCTAGGTACGAATTGATACACCGACGGTTCAATGATGTGCCTTAATATTTCGCACCTCAAGTGCCGAGCTACAAAAGTGCCATCTACTCTGATGACCAAGAAGTAGAAACATGAGTCGAAAAGAGAAGTTTTCCACAATCTTTTGAGCTGTATTAAAAGTTGCCTGCATGCAGGGCTTCGACAAAAGCTTTGCCAATGCTAGATTTTATATACCAAATAAATGGTGTAAGATCACATCGTTAAATCCTCCGTATATCAATGGGTACCAATAGAATAGACTACTTTCGCGATGCCTCGCTCGTCAGTATTCGGCTAGGTACGAATTGATACACCGACGGTTCAATGATGTGTCTTAATATTTTGCACCTCAAGTGCCGAGCTACAAAAGTGCCATCTACTCTGATGACCAAGAAGTAGAAACACGACTCGAAAAGAGAAGTTTTCCACAATCTTTTGAGCTGTATTAAAAGTTGCCTGCATGCAGGGCTTCGGCAAAAGCTTTGCCAATGCTAGATTTTATATACCAAATAAATGGTGTAAGATCACATCGTTAAATCCTCCGTATATCAATGGGTATCAATAGAATATACTAGTTTCACGATGCCTCGCTCGCCAGTATTCGGCTAGGTACGAATTGATACACCGACGGTTCAATGATGTGTCTTAATATTTCGCACCTCAAGTGCCGAGCTACAAAAGTGCCATCTACTCTGATGACCAAGAAGTAGAAACACGACTCGAAAAGAGAAGTTTTCCACAATCTTTTGAGCTGTATTAAAAGTTGCCTGCATGCAGGGCTTCGGCAAAAGCTTTGCCAATGCTAGATTTTATATACCAAATAAATGGTGTAAGATCACATCGTTAAATCCTCCGTATATCAATGGGTACCAATAGAATAGACTAGTTTCGCGATGCCTCGCTCGTCAGTATTCGGCTAGGTACGAATTGATACACCGACGGTTCAATGATGTGTCTTAATATTTCGCACCTCAAGTGCCGAGCTACAAAAGTGCTATCTACTCTGATGACCAAGAAGTAGAAACACGACTCGAAAAGAGAAGTTTTCCACAATCTTTTGAGCTGTATTAAAAGTTGCCTGCATGCAGGGCTTCGGCAAAAGCTTTGCCAATGCTAGATTTTATATACCAAATAAATAGTGTAAGATCACATCGTTAAATCCTACGTATATCAATGGGTACCAATAGAATAGACTAGTTTCGCGATGCCTCGCTCGTCAGTATTCCGCTAAGTACGAATTGATACACCGACGGTTCAATGATGTGTCTTAATATTTCGCACCTCAAGTGCCGAGCTACAAAAGTGCCATCTACTCTGATGACCAAGAAGTAGAAACACGACTCGAAAAGGGAAGTTTTCCACAATCTTTTGAGCTGTATTAAAAGTTGCCTGCAAGCAGGGCTTCGGCAAAAGCTTTGCCAATGCTAGATTTTGTATACCAAATAAATGGTGTAAGATCACATCGTTAAATCCTCCGTATATCAATGGGTACCAATAGAATAGACTAGTCTCGCGGTGCCTCGCTCGTCAGTATTCGGCTAGGTACGAATTGATACACTGACGGTTCAATGATGTGTCTTAATATTTCGCACCTCAAGTGCCGAGCTACAAAAGTTCCATCTATTCTGATGACCAAGAAGTAGAAACACGACTCGAAAAGAGAAGTTTTCCACAATCTTTTGAGCTGTATTAAAAGACGCCTGCATGCAGGGCTTCGGCAAAAGCTTTGCGAATGCTAGATTTTGTATACCAAATAAATGGTGTAAGATCACATCGTTAAATCCTCCGGATATCAATGGGTACCAATAGAATAGACTAGTTTCGCGAAGCCTCGCTCGTCAGTATTCGGCTAGGTACGAATTGATACACCGACGGTTCAATGATGTGTCTTAATATTTCGCACCTCAAGTGCCGAGCTACAAAAGTGCCATCTACTCTGATGACCAAGAAGTAGAAACACGACTCGAAAAGAGAAGTTTTCCACAATCTTTTGAGTTGTATTAAAAGTTGCCTGCATGCAGGGCTTCGGCAAAAGCTTTGCCAATGCTAGATTTTATATACCAAATAAATGGTGTAAGATCACATCGTTAAATCTTCCGTATATCAATGGGTACCAATAGAATAGACTAGTTTCGCGATGCCTCGCTCGTCAGTATTCGGCTAGGTACGAATTGATACACCTATGGTTCAATGATGTGTCTTAATATTTCGCACCTCAAGTGCCGAGCTACAAAAGTGCCATCTACTCTGATGACCAAGAAGTAGAAACACGACTCGAAAAGAGAAGTTTTCCACAATCTTTTGAGCTGTATTAAAAGTTGCCTGCATGCAGGGCTTCGGCGAAAGCTTTGCCAATGCTAGATTTTATATACCAAATAAATGGTGTAAGATCACATCGTTAAATCCTCCGTATATCAATGGGTACCAATAGAATAGGCTAGTTTCCCGATGCCTCGCTCGTCAGTATTCGGCTAGGTACGAATTGATACACCGACGGTTCAATGATGTGTCTTAATATTTCGCACCTCAAGTTCCGAGCTACAAAAGTGCCATCTACTCTGATGAAGTAGAAACATGAGTCGAAAAGAGAAGTTTTCCACAATCCTTTGAGCTGTATTAAAAGTTGCCTGCATGCAGGGCTTCGGCAAAAGCTTTGCCAATGCTAGATTTTATATACCATATAAATGGTGTAAGATCACATCGTTAAATCCTCCGTATATCAATGGGTACCAATAGAATAGACTACTTTCGCGATGCCTCGCTCGTCAGTATTCGGCTAGGTACGAATTGATACACCGACGGTTCAATGATGTGTCATAATATTTTGCACCTCAAGTGCCGAGCTACAAAAGTGCCATCTACTCTGATGACCAAGAAGTAGAAACACGACTCGAAAAGAGAAGTTTTCCACAATCTTTTGAGCTTTATTAAAAGTTGCCTGCATGCAGGGCTTCGGCAAAAGCTTTGCCAATGCTAGATTTTATATACCAAATAAATGGTGTAAGATCACATCGTTAAATCCTCCGTATATCAATGGGTACCAAGAGAATAGACTAGTTTCGCGATGCCTCGCTCCTCAGTATTCCGCTAGGTACGAATTGATACACCGACGGTTCAATGATGTGTCTTAATATTTCGCAACTCAAGTGCCGAGCTACAAAAGTGCCATCTACTCTGATGACCAAGAAGTAGAAACACGACTCGAAAAGGGAAGTTTTCCACAATCTTTTGAGCTGTATTAAAAGTTGCCTGCATGCAGGGCTTCGGCAAAAGCTTTGCCAATGCTAGATTTTATATACCAAATAAATGGTGTAAGATCACATCGTTAAATCCTACGTATATCAATGGGTACCAATAGAATAGACTAGTTTCGCGATGCCTCGCTCGTCAGTATTCCGCTAAGTACGAATTGATACACCGACGGTTCAATGATGTGTCTTAATATTTCGCACCTCAAGCGCCGAGCTACAAAAGTGCCATCTACTCTGATGAACAAGAAGTAGAAACACGACTCGAAAAGAGAAGTTTTCCACAATCTTTTGAGCTGTATTAAAAGTTGCCTGCAAGCAGGGCTTCGGCAAAAGCTTTGCCAATGCTAGATTTTGTATACCAAATAAATGGTGTAAGAGCACATCGTTAAATCCTCCGTATATCAATGGGTACCAATAGAATAGACTAGTCTCGCGATGCCTCGCTCGTCAGTATTCGGCTAGGTACGAATTGATACACTGACGGTTCAATGATGTGTCTTAATATTTCGCACCTCAAGTGCCGAGCTACAAAATTTCCATCTATTCTGATGACCAAGAAGTAGAAACACGACTCGAAAAGAGAAGTTTTCCACAATCTTTTGAGCTGTATTAAAAGACGCCTGCATGCAGGGCTTCGGCAAAAGCTTTGCGAATGCTAGATTTTATATACCCAATAAATGGTGTAAGAGCACATCGTTAAATCCTCAGTATATCAATGGGTACCAATAGAATAGACTAGTCTCGCGATGCCTCGCTCGTCAGTATTCGGCTAGGTACGAATTGATACACTGACGGTTCAATGATGTGTCTTAATATTTCGCACCTCAAGTGCCGAGCTACAAAAGTGCCATCTACTCTGATGACCAAGAAGTAGAAACACGACTCGAAAAGAGAAGTTTTCCACAATCTTTTGAGCTGTATTAAAAGTTGCCTGCATGCAGGGCTTCGGCAAAAGCTTTGCCAATGCTAGATTTTATATACCAAATAAATGGTGTAAGATCACATCGTTAAATCCTCCGTATATCAATGGGTACCAATAGAATAGACTAGTTTCGCGATGCCTCGCTCGTCAGTATTCGGCTAGATACGAATTGATACACCTACGGTTCAATGATGTGTCTTAATATTTCGCACCTCAAGTGCCGAGCTACAAAAGTGCCATCTACTCTGATGACCAAGAAATAGAAACACGACTCGAAAGGAGAAGTTTTCCACAATCTTTTGAGCTGTATTAAAAGTTGCCTGCATGCAGGGCTTCGGCGAAAGCTTTGCCAATGCTAGATTTTATATACCAAATAAATGGTGTAAGATCACATCGTTAAATCCTCCGTATATCAATGGGTACCAATAGAATAGGCTAGTTTCCCGATGCCTCGCTCGTCAGTATTCGGCTAGGTACGAATTGATACACCGACGGTTCAATGATGTGTCTTAATATTTCGCACCTCAAGTTCCGAGCTACAAAAGTGCCATCTACTCTGATGAAATAGAAACATGAGTCGAAAAGAGAAGTTTTCCACAATCCTTTGAGCTGTATTAAAAGTTGCCTGCATGCAGGGCTTCGGCAAAAGCTTTGCCAATGCTAGATTTTATATACCAAATAAATGGTGTAAGATCACATCGTTAAATCCTACGTATATCAATGGGTACCAATAGAATAGACTAGTTTCGCGATGCCTCGCTCGTCAGTATTCCGCTAGGTACGAATTGATACACCGAAGGTTCAATGATGTGTCTTAATATTTCGCACCTCAAGTGCCGAGCTACAAAAGTGCCATCTACTCTGATGACCAAGAAGTAGAAACACGACTCGAAAAGGGAAGTTTTCCACAATCTTTTGAGCTGTATTAAAAGTTGCCTGCATGCATGGCTTCGGTAAAAGCTTTGCCAATGCTACATTTTATATAACAAATAAATGGTGTAAGATCACATCGTTAAATCCTCCGTATATCAATGGGTACCAATAGAATAGACTAGTTTCGCGATGCCTCGCTCGTCAGTATTCGGCTAGGTACGAATTGATACACCGACGGTTCAATGATGTGTCTTAATATTTCGCACCTCAAGTGCCGAGCTACAAAAGTGCCATCTACTCTGATGACCAAGAAGTAGAAACACGACTCGAAAAGAGAAGTTTTCCACAATCTTTTGAGCTGTATTAAAAGTTGCCTGCAAGCAGGGCTTCGGCAAAAGCTTTGCCAATGCTAGATTTTGTATACCAAATAAATGGTGTAAGATCACATGGTTAAATCCTCCGTATATCAATGGGTACCAATAGAATAGACTAGTCTCGCGATGCCTCGCTCGTCAGTATTCGGCTAGGTACGAATTGATACACTGACGTTTCAATGATGTGTCTTAATATTTCGCACCTCAAGTGCCGAGCTACAAAAGTTCTATCTACTCTGATGACCAAGAAGTGGAAACACGACTCGAAAAGAGAAGTTTTCCACAATCTTTTGAGCTGTATTAAAAGATGCCTGCATGCAGGGCTTCGGCACAAGCTTTGCGAATGCTAGATTTTATATACCAAATAAATGGTGTAAGATCACATCGTTAAATCCTCCGGATATCAATGGGTACCAATAGAATAGACTAGTTTCGCGAAGCCTCGCTCGTCAGTATTCGGCTAGGTACGAATTGATACACCGACGGTTCAATGATGTGTCTTAATATTTCGCACCTCAAGTGCCGAGCTACAAAAGTGCCATCTACTCTGATGACCAAGAAGTAGAAACACGACTCGAAAAGAGAAGTTTTCCACAATCTTTTGAGCTGTATTAAAAGTTGCCTGCATGCAGGGCTTCGGCAAAAGCTTTGCCAATGCTAGATTTTATATACCAAATAAATGGTGTAAGATCACATCGTTAAATCCTCCGTATATCAATGGGTACCAATAGAATAGACTAGTTTCGCGATGCCTCGCTCGTCAGTATTCGGCTAGGTACGAATTGATACACCGACGGTTCAATGATGTGTCTTAATATTTCGCACCTCAAGTGCCGAGCTACAAAAGTGCCATCTACTCTAATGACCAAGAAGTAGAAACACGAGTCGAAAAGAGAAGTTTTCCACAATCTTTTGAGCTGTATTAAAAGTTGCCTGCATGCAGGGCTTCGGCAAAAGCTTTGCCAATGCTAGATTTTATATACCAAATAAATGGTGTAAGATCACATCGTTAAATCCTCCGTATATCAATGGGTACCAAGAGAATAGACTAGTTTCGCGATGCCTCGCTCCTCAGTATTCCGCTAGGTACGAATTGATACATCGACGGTTCAATGATGTGTCTTAATATTTCGCAACTCAAGTGCCGAGCTACAAAAGTGCCATCTACTCTGATGACCAAGAAGTAGAAACACGACTCGAAAAGGGAAGTTTTCCACAATCTTTTGAGCTGTATTAAAAGTTGCCTGCATGCAGGGCTTCGGCAAAAGCTTTGCCAATGCTAGATTTTATATACCAAATAAATGGTGTAAGATCACATCGTTAAATCCTACGTATATCAATGGGTACCAATAGAATAGACTAGTTTCGCGATGCCTCGCTCGTCAGTATTCCGCTAAGTACGAATTGATACACCGACGGTTCAATGATGTGTCTTAATATTTCGCACCTCAAGCGCCGAGCTACAAAAGTGCCATCTACTCTGATGAACAAGAAGTAGAAACACGACTCGAAAAGAGAAGTTTTCCACAATCTTTTGAGCTGTATTAAAAGTTGCCTGCAAGCAGGGCTTCGGCAAAAGCTTTGCCAATGCTAGATTTTGTATACCAAATAAATGGTGTAAGAGCACATCGTTAAATCCTCCGTATATCAATGGGTACCAATAGAATAGACTAGTCTCGCGATGCCTCGCTCGTCAGTATTCGGCTAGGTACGAATTGATACACTGACGGTTCAATGATGTGTCTTAATATTTCGCACCTCAAGTGCCGAGCTACAAAATTTCCATCTATTCTGATGACCAAGAAGTAGAAACACGACTCGAAAAGAGAAGTTTTCCACAATCTTTTGAGCTGTATTAAAAGACGCCTGCATGCAGGGCTTCGGCAAAAGCTTTGCGAATGCTAGATTTTATATACCCAATAAATGGTGTAAGAGCACATCGTTAAATCCTCAGTATATCAATGGGTACCAATAGAATAGACTAGTCTCGCGATGCCTCGCTCGTCAGTATTCGGCTAGGTACGAATTGATACACTGACGGTTCAATGATGTGTCTTAATATTTCGCACCTCAAGTGCCGAGCTACAAAAGTGCCATCTACTCTGATGACCAAGAAGTAGAAACACGACTCGAAAAGAGAAGTTTTCCACAATCTTTTGAGCTGTATTAAAAGTTGCCTGCATGCAGGGCTTCGGCAAAAGCTTTGCCAATGCTAGATTTTATATACCAAATAAATGGTGTAAGATCACATCGTTAAATCCTCCGTATATCAATGGGTACCAATAGAATAGACTAGTTTCGCGATGCCTCGCTCGTCAGTATTCGGCTAGATACGAATTGATACACCTACGGTTCAATGATGTGTCTTAATATTTCGCACCTCAAGTGCCGAGCTACAAAAGTGCCATCTACTCTGATGACCAAGAAATAGAAACACGACTCGAAAGGAGAAGTTTTCCACAATCTTTTGAGCTGTATTAAAAGTTGCCTGCATGCAGGGCTTCGGCGAAAGCTTTGCCAATGCTAGATTTTATATACCAAATAAATGGTGTAAGATCACATCGTTAAATCCTCCGTATATCAATGGGTACCAATAGAATAGGCTAGTTTCCCGATGCCTCGCTCGTCAGTATTCGGCTAGGTACGAATTGATACACCGACGGTTCAATGATGTGTCTTAATATTTCGCACCTCAAGTTCCGAGCTACAAAAGTGCCATCTACTCTGATGAAATAGAAACATGAGTCGAAAAGAGAAGTTTTCCACAATCCTTTGAGCTGTATTAAAAGTTGCCTGCATGCAGGGCTTCGGCAAAAGCTTTGCCAATGCTAGATTTTATATACCAAATAAATGGTGTAAGATCACATCGTTAAATCCTACGTATATCAATGGGTACCAATAGAATAGACTAGTTTCGCGATGCCTCGCTCGTCAGTATTCCGCTAGGTACGAATTGATACACCGAAGGTTCAATGATGTGTCTTAATATTTCGCACCTCAAGTGCCGAGCTACAAAAGTGCCATCTACTCTGATGACCAAGAAGTAGAAACACGACTCGAAAAGGGAAGTTTTCCACAATCTTTTGAGCTGTATTAAAAGTTGCCTGCATGCATGGCTTCGGTAAAAGCTTTGCCAATGCTACATTTTATATAACAAATAAATGGTGTAAGATCACATCGTTAAATCCTCCGTATATCAATGGGTACCAATAGAATAGACTAGTTTCGCGATGCCTCGCTCGTCAGTATTCGGCTAGGTACGAATTGATACACCGACGGTTCAATGATGTGTCTTAATATTTCGCACCTCAAGTGCCGAGCTACAAAAGTGCCATCTACTCTGATGACCAAGAAGTAGAAACACGACTCGAAAAGAGAAGTTTTCCACAATCTTTTGAGCTGTATTAAAAGTTGCCTGCAAGCAGGGCTTCGGCAAAAGCTTTGCCAATGCTAGATTTTGTATACCAAATAAATGGTGTAAGATCACATGGTTAAATCCTCCGTATATCAATGGGTACCAATAGAATAGACTAGTCTCGCGATGCCTCGCTCGTCAGTATTCGGCTAGGTACGAATTGATACACTGACGTTTCAATGATGTGTCTTAATATTTCGCACCTCAAGTGCCGAGCTACAAAAGTTCTATCTACTCTGATGACCAAGAAGTGGAAACACGACTCGAAAAGAGAAGTTTTCCACAATCTTTTGAGCTGTATTAAAAGATGCCTGCATGCAGGGCTTCGGCACAAGCTTTGCGAATGCTAGATTTTATATACCAAATAAATGGTGTAAGATCACATCGTTAAATCCTCCGGATATCAATGGGTACCAATAGAATAGACTAGTTTCGCGAAGCCTCGCTCGTCAGTATTCGGCTAGGTACGAATTGATACACCGACGGTTCAATGATGTGTCTTAATATTTCGCACCTCAAGTGCCGAGCTACAAAAGTGCCATCTACTCTGATGACCAAGAAGTAGAAACACGACTCGAAAAGAGAAGTTTTCCACAATCTTTTGAGCTGTATTAAAAGTTGCCTGCATGCAGGGCTTCGGCAAAAGCTTTGCCAATGCTAGATTTTATATACCAAATAAATGGTGTAAGATCACATCGTTAAATCCTCCGTATATCAATGGGTACCAATAGAATAGACTAGTTTCGCGATGCCTCGCTCGTCAGTATTCGGCTAGGTACGAATTGATACACCGACGGTTCAATGATGTGTCTTAATATTTCGCACCTCAAGTGCCGAGCTACAAAAGTGCCATCTACTCTAATGACCAAGAAGTAGAAACACGAGTCGAAAAGAGAAGTTTTCCACAATCTTTTGAGCTGTATTAAAAGTTGCCTGCATGCAGGGCTTCGGCAAAAGCTTTGCCAATGCTAGATTTTATATACCAAATAAATGGTGTAAGATCACATCGTTAAATCCTCCGTATATCAATGGGTACCAATAGAATAGACTAGTTTCCCGATGCCTCGCTCGTCAGTATTCGGCTAGGTACGAATTGATACACCGACGGTTCAATGATGTGTCTTAATATTTTGCACCTCAAGTGCCGAGCTACAAAAGTGCCATCTACTCTGATGACCAAGAAGTAGAAACACGACTCGAAAAGAGAAGTTTTCCACAATCTTTTGAGCTGTATTAAAAGTTGACTGCATGCAGGGCTTCGGCAAAAGCTTTGCCAATGCTAGATTTTATATACCAAATAAATGGTGTAAGATCACATCGTTAAATGCTCCGTATATCAATGGGTACCAATAGAATAGACTAGTTTCGCGATGCCTCGCTCGTCAGTATTCGGCTAGGTACGAATTGATACACCGACGGTTCAATGATGTGTCTTAATATTTCGCACCTCAAGTGCCGAGCTACAAAAGTGCCATCTACTCTGATGACCAAGAAGTAGAAACATGAGTCGAAAAGAGAAGTTTTCCACAATCCTTTGAGCTGTATTAAAAGTTGCCTGCATGCAGGGCTTCGACAAAAGCTTTGCCAATGCTAGATTTTATATACCAAATAAATGGTGTAAGATCACATCGTTAAATCCCCCGTATATCAATGGGTACTAATAGAATAGACTACTTTCGCGATGCCTCGCTCGTCAGTATTCGGCTAGGTACGAATTGATACACCGACGGTTCAATGATGTGTCTTAATATTTTGCACCTCAAGTGCCGAGCTACAAAAGTGCCATCTACTCTGATGACCAAGAAGTAGAAACACGACTCGAAAAGAGAAGTTTTCCACAATCTTTTGAGCTGTATTAAAAGTTGACTGCATGCAGGGCTTCGGCAAAAGCTTTGCCAATGCTAGATTTTATATACCAAATAAATGGTGTAAGATCACATCGTTAAATCCTCCGTATATCAATGGGTACCAATAGAATAGACTAGTTTCCCGATGCCTCGCTCGTCAGTATTCGGCTAGGTACGAATTGATACACCGACGGTTCAATGATGTGTCTTAATATTTCGCACCTCAAGTTCCGAGCTACAAAAGTGCCATCTACTCTGATGAAGTAGAAACATGAGTCGAAAAGAAAAGTTTTCCACAATCTTTTGAGCTGTATTAAAAGTTGCCTGCATGCAGGGCTTCGGCAAAAGCTTTGCCAATGCTAGATTCTATATACCAAATAAATGGTGTAAGATCACATCGTTAAATCCTCCGTATATCAATGGGTACCAATAGAATAGACTACTTTCGCGATGCCTCGCTCGTCAGTATTCGGCTAGGTACGAATTGATACACCGACGGTTCAATGATGTGTCTTAATATTTCGCACCTCAAGTTCCGAGCTACAAAAGTGCCATCTACTCTGATGAAGTAGAAACATGAGTCGAAAAGAAAAGTTTTCCACAATCTTTTGAGCTGTATTAAAGGCTGCCTGCATGCAGGGCTTCGGCAAAAGCTTTGCCAATGCTAGATTTTGTATACCAAATAAATGGTGTAAGATCACATCGTTATATCCTCCGTATATCAATGGGTACCAATAGAATAGACTAGTCTCGCGATGCCTCGCTCGTCAGTATTCGGCTAGGTACGAATTGATACACTGACGTTTCAATGATGTGTCTTAATATTTCGCACCTCAAGTGCCGAGCTACAAAAGTGCCATCTACCCTGATGACCAAGAAGTAGAAACACGACTCGAAAAGAGAAGTTTTCCACAATCTTTTGAGCTGTATTAAAAGATGCCTGCATGCAGGGCTTCGGCACAAGCTTTGCGAATGCTAGATTTTATATACCAAATAAATGGTGTAAGATCACATCGTTAAATCCTCCGGATATCAATGGGTACCAATAGAATAGACTAGTTTCGCGAAGCCTCGCTCGTCAGTATTCGGCTAGGTACGAATTGATACACCGACGGTTCAATGATGTGTCTTAATATTTCGCACCTCAAGTGCCGAGCTACAAAAGTGCCATCTACTCTGATGACCAAGAAGTAGAAACACGACTCGAAAAGAGAAGTTTTCCACAATCTTTTGAGCTGTATTAAAAGTTGCCTGCATGCAGGGCTTCGGCAAAAGCTTTGCCAATGCTAGATTTTATATACCAAATAAATGGTGTAAGATCACATCGTTAAATCCTCCGTATATCAATGGGTACCAATAGAATTGATTAGTTTCCCGATGCCTCGCTCGTCAGTATTCGGCTAGGTACGAATTGATACACCGACGGTTCAATGATGTGTCTTAATATTTCGCACCTCAAGTTCCGAGCTACAAAAGTGCCATCGACTCTGATGAAGTAGAAACATGAGTCGAAAAGAGAAGTTTTCCACAATCTTTTGAGCTGTATTAAAAGTTGCCTGCATGCAGGGCTTCGGCAAAAGCTTTGCCAATGCTAGATTCTATATACCAAATAAATGGTGTAAGATCACATCGTTAAATCCTCCGTATATCAATGGGTACCAATAGAATAGACTACTTTCGCGATGCCTCGCTCGTCAGTATTCGGCTAGGTACGAATTGATAGACCGACGGTTCAATGATGTGTCTTAATATTTTGCACCTCAAGTGCCGAGCAACAAAAGTGCCATCTACTCTGATGACCAAGAAGTAGAAACACGACTCGAAAAGAGAAGTTTTCCACAATCTTTTGAGCTTTATTAAAAGTTGCCTGCATGCAGGGCTTCGGCAAAAGCTTTGCCAATGCTAGATTTTATATACCAAATAAATGGTGTAAGATCACATCGTTAAATCCTCCGTATATCAATGGGTATCAATAGAATAGACTAGTTTCACGATGCCTCGCTCGTCAGTATTCGGCTAGGTACGAATTGATACACCGACGGTTCAATGATGTGTCTTAATATTTCGCACCTCAAGTGCCGAGCTACAAAAGTGCCATCTACTCTGATGACCAAGAAGTAGAAACACGACTCGAAAAGGGAAGTTTTCCACAATCTTTTGAGCTGTATTAAAAGTTGCCTGCATGCAGGGCTTAGGTAAAAGCTTTGCCAATGCTTCATTTTATATACCAAATAAATGGTGTAAGATCACATCGTTAAATCCTTCGTATATCAATGGGTACCAATAGAATGGACTAGTTTCGCGATGCCTCGCTCGTCAGTATTCGGCAAGGTACGAATTGATACACCGACGGTTCAATGATGTGTCTTAATATTTCGCACCTCAAGTGCCGAGCTACAAAAGTGCCATCTACTCTGATGACCAAGAAGGAGAAACACGACTCGAAAAGAGAAGTTTTCCACAATCTTTTGAGCTGTACTAAAAGTTGCCTGCAAGCAGGTCTTCGGCAAAAGCTTTGCCAATGCTAGATTTTGTATACCAAATAAATGGTGTAAGATCACATCGTTAAATCCTCTGTATATCAATGGGTACCAATAGAATAGACTAGCTTCGCGATGTCTCGCTCGTCAGTATTCGGCTAGGGACGAATTGATACACAGACGGTTCAATGATGGGTCTTAATATTTCGCAGCTCAAGTGCCGAGCTACAAAATTTCCATCTACTCTGATGACCAAGAAGTAGAAACACGACTCGAAAAGAGAAGCTTTCCACAATCTTTTGAGCTGTATTAAAAGATGCCTGCATGCAGGGCTTCGGCAAAAGCTTTGCCAATGCTAGATTTTATATACCAAATAAATGGTGTAAGATCACATCGTTAAATCCTCCGGATATCAATGGGTACCAATAGAATAGACTAGTTTCGCGATGCCTCGCTCGTCAGTATTCGGCTAGGTACGAATTGATACACCGACGGTTCAATGATGTGTCTTAATATTTCGCACCTCAAGTGCCGAGCTACAAAAGTGCCATCTACTCTGATGACCAAGAAGTAGAAACACGACTCGAAAAGAGAAGTTTTCTACAATCTTTTGAGCTGTATTAAAAGTTGCCTGCATTCAGGGCTTCGGCAAAAGCTTTGCCAATGCTAGATTTTATATACCAAATAAATGGTGTAAGATCACATCGTTAAATCCTACGTATATCAATGGGTACCAATAGAATAGACTAGTTTCGCTATGCCTCGCTCGTCAGTATTCGGCTAGGTACGAATTGATACACCGACGGTTCAATGATGTGTCTTGATATTTCGCACCTCAAGTCCCGAGCTACAAAATTGCCATCTACTCTGATGACCAAGAAGTAGAAACACGACTCGAAAAGAGAAGTTTTCCACAATCTTTTGAGCTGTATTAGAAGTTGCCTGCATGCAGGGCTTCGGCAAAAGCTTTGCCAATGTTAGATTTTGTATACCAAATAAATGGTGTAAGATCACTTCGTCAAATCCTCCGTGTATCAATGGGTACCAATAGAATAGACTAGTTTAGCGATGCCTCGCTCGTCAGTATTCGGCTAGGTACGAATTGATACAATGACGGTTCAATGATGTGTCTTAATATTTCGCACTTCAAGTACCGAGCTACAAAAGTTCCATCTACTCTGATGACCAAGAAGTAGAAACACGACTCGAAAAGAGAAGTTTTCCACAATCTTTTGAGCTGTATTAAAAGTTGCGTGCATGCAGGGCTTCGGCAAAAGCTTTGCCAATGCTAGATTTTATATACCAAATAAATGGTGTAAGATCACATCGTTAAATCCTACGTATATCAATGGGTACCAATAGAATAGACTAGTTTCGCGATGCCTCGCTCGTCAGTATTCGGCTAGGTACGAATTGATACACCGACGGTTCAATGATGTGTCTTAATATTTCGCACCTCAAGTGCCGAGCTACAAATGTGCCATCTACTCTGATCACCAAGAAGTAGAAACACGACTCGAAAAGAGAAGTTTTTCACAATCTTTTGAGCTGTATTAAAAGTTGTCTGCATGCCGAGCTTCGGCAAAAGCTTTGCCAATGCTAAATTTTATATACCAAATAAATGGTGTAAGATCACATCGTTAAATCCTACGTATGTCAATGGGTACCAATAGAATAGACTAGTTTCGCGATGCCTCGCTCGTCAGTATTCCGCTAGGTACGAATTGATACACCGACGGTTCAATGATGTGTCTTAATATTTCGCACCTCAAGTGCCGAGCTACAAAAGTGCCATCTACTCTGATGACCAAGAAGTAGAAACACGACTCGAAAAGGGAAGTTTTCCACAATCTTTTGAGCTGTATTAAAAGTTGCCTGCATGCAGGGCTTCGGTAAAAGCTTTGCAAATGCTACATTTTATATACCAAATAAATGGTGTAAGATCACATCGTTAAATCCTCCGTATATCAATGGGTACTAATAGAATAGACTAGTTTCGCGATGCCTCGCTCGTCAGTATTCGGCTAGGTACGAATTGATACACCGACGGTTCAATGATGTGTCTTAATATTTCGCACCTCAAGTGCCGAGCTACAAAAGTGCCATCTACTCTGATGACCAAGAAGTAGAAACACGACTCGAAAAGGGAAGTTTTCCACAATCTTTTGAGCTGTATTAAAAGTTGCCTGCAAGCAGGGCTTCGGCAAAAGCTTTGCCAATGCTAGATTTTGTATACCAAATAAATGGTGTAAGATCACATCGTTAAATCCTCCGGATATCAATGGGTACCAATAGAATAGACTAGTTTCGCGATGCCTCGCTCGTCAGTATTCGGCTAGGTACGAATTGATACACCGACGGTTCAATGATGTGTCTTAATATTTCGCACCTCAAGTGCCGAGCTACAAAAGTGCCATCTACTTTGATGACCAAGAAGTAGAAACACGACTCGAAAAGGAAAGTTTTCCACAATCTTTTGAGTTGTATTAAAAGTTGCCTGCATGCAAGGCTTCGGTAAAAGCTTTGCCAATGCTAGATTTTATATACCAAATAAATGGTGTAAGATCACATCGTTAAATCCTCCGTATATCAATGGGTACCAATAGAATAGACTAGTTTCGCGATGAGTCGCTCGTCAGTATTCGGCTAAGTACGAATTGATACACCGACGGTTCAATGATGTGTCTTAATATTTCGCACCTCAAGTGCCGAGCTACAAAAGTGCCATCTACTCTGATGACCAAGAAGTAGAAACACGACACGAAAAGAGAAGTTTTCCACAATCTTTTGAGCTGTATTAAAAGTTACCTGCATGCAGGGCCTCGGCAAAAGCTTTGCCAATGCTAGATTTTATATACCAAATAAATGATGTAAGATCACATCGCTAAATCCTCCGTATATCAATGGGTATCAATAGAATAGACTAGTTTCACGATGCCTCGCTCGTCAGTATTCGGCTAGGTACGAATTGATACACCGACGGTTCAATGATGTGTCTTAATATTTCGCACCTCAAGTGCCGAGCTACAAAAGCGCCATCTACTCTGATGACCAAGAAGTAGAAACACGACTCGAAAAGAGAAGTTTTCCACAATCTTTTGAGCTGTATTAAAAGTTGCCTGCATGCAGGGCTTCGGCAAAAGCTTTGCCATGCTAGATTTTATATACCAAATAAATGGTGTAAGATCACATCGTTAAATCCTCCGTATATCAATTGGTACTAATAGGATAGACTAGTTTCACGATGCCGCGCTCGTCAGTATTCGGCTAGGTACGAAATGATACACCGACGGTTCAATGATGTGTCTTAATATTTCGCACTTCAAGTGCCGAGCAACAAAAGTGCCATCTACTCTGATGAACAAGAAGTAGAAACACGACTCGAAAAGAGAAGTTTTCCACAATCTTTTGAGCTGTATTAAAAGTTGCGTGCATGCAGGACTTCGGCAAAAGCTTTGCCAATGCTAGATTTTATATACCAAATAAATGGTGTAAGATCACATCGTCAAATCCTCCGTGCATCAATGGGTACCAATAGAATAGACTAGTTTAGCGATGCCTCGCTCGTCAGTATTCGGCTAGGTACGAATTGATTCACCGACGGTTCAATGATGTGTCTTAATATTTCGCACCTCAAGTGCCGAGCTACAAAAGTGCCATCTACTCTGATGACCAAGGAGTAGAAACACGACTCGAAAAGAGAAGTTTTCCACAATCTTTTGAGCTGTATTAAAAGTTGCCTGCATGCAGGGCTTCGGCAAAAGCTTTGCCAATGCTTGATTTTATATACCAAATCAATGGTGTAAGATCACATCGTTTAATCCTCCGTATATCAATGGGTACCAATAGAATAGACTAGTTTCGCGATGCCTCGCTCGTCAGTATTCGGCTAGGTACGAATTGATACACCTACGGTTCAATGATGTGTCTTAATATTTCGCACCTCAAGTGCCGAGCTACAAAAGTGCCGTCTACTCTGATGACCAAGAAGTAGAAACACGACTCGAAAAGAGAAGTTTTCCACAATCTTTTGAGCTGTATTAAAAGTTGCTTGCATGCAGGGCTTCAGCAAAAGCTTTGCCAATGCTAGATTTTATATACCAAATAAATGGTGTAAGATCACATCGTTAAATCCTCCGTATATCAATGGGTACCAATAGAATAGACTAGTTTCGCGATGCCTTGCTCGTCAGTATTCGGCTAGGTACGAATTGATACACCGACGGTTCAATGATGTGTCTTAATATTTCGCACCTCAAGTGCCGAGCTACAAAAGTGCCATCTACTCTGATGACCAAGAAGTAGAAAAACGACTCGAAAAGAGAAGTTTTCCACAATCTTTTGAGCTGTATTAAAAGTTGCCTGCATGCAGGGCTTCGGCAAAAGCTTTGCCAATGCTAGATTTTATATACCCAATAAATGGTGTAAGATCACATCGTTAAATCCTCCGTATATCAATGGGTACCAATAGAATAGACTAGTTTCGCGATGCCTCGCTCGTCAGTATTCGGCTAGGTACGAATTGATACACCGACGGTTCAATGATGTGACTTAATATTTCGCACCTCAAGTGCCGAGCTACAAAAGTGCCATCTACTCTGATGACCAAGAAGTAGAAACACGACTCGAAAATAGAAGTTTTCCACAATCTTTTGAGCTGTATTAAAAATTGCCTGCATGCAGGGCTTCGGCAAAAGCTTTGCCAATGCTAGATTTTATATACCAAATAAATGGTGTAAGATCACATCGTTAAATCCTCCGTATATCAATGGGTACCAATAGAATAGACTAGTTTCCCGATGCCTCGCTCGTCAGTATTCGGCTAGGTACGAATTGATACACCGACGGTTCAATGATGTGTCTTAATATTTCGCACCTCAAGTGCCGAGCTACAAAAGTTCCATCTGCTCTGATGACCAAGAAGTAGAAACACGACTCGAAAAGGGAAGTTTTCCACAATCTTTTGAGCTGTATTAAAAGTTGCTTGCATGCAAGGCTTCGGCAAAAGCATTGCCAATGCTTGATTTTATATACCAAATAAATGGTGTAAGATCACATCGTTAAATCCTCCGTATGTCAATGGGTACCAATAGAATAGACTAGTTTCGCGATGCCTCGCTCGTCAGTATTCGGCTAGGTACGAATTGATACACCGACGGTTCAATGATGTGTCTTAATATTTCGCACCTCAAGTGCCGAGTTACAAAAGTGCGATCTACTCTGATGACCAAGAAGTAGAAACTCGACTCGAAAAGAGAAGTTTTCCACAATCTTTTGAGCTGTATTAAAAGTTGCCTGCATGCAGGGCTTCGGCAAAAGCTTTGCCAATGCTAGATTTATATACCAAATAAATGGTGTAAGATTACATCGTTAAATCCTCCGTATATCAATGGGTACCAATAGAATAGACTACTTTTGCGATGCCTCGCTCGTCAGTATTCGGCTAGGTACGAGTTGATACACCGACGGCTCAATGATGTGTCTTAATATTTTGCACCTCAAGTGCCGAGCTACAAAAGTGCCATCTACTCTGATGACCAAGAAGTAGAAACACGACTCGAAAAGAGAAGTTTTCCACAATCTTTTGAGCTGTATTAAAAGTTTCCTGCATGCAGGGCTTCGGCAAAAGCTTTACCAATGCTAGATTTTATATACCAAATAAATGGTGTAAGATCACATCGTTAAATCCGCCGTATATCAATGGGTATCAATAGAATAGACTAGTTTCACGATGCCTCGCTCGTCAGTATTCGGCTAGGTACGAATTGATACACCGACGGTTCAATGATGTGTCTTAATATTTCGCAACTCAAGTGCCGAGCTACAAAAGTGCCATCTACTCTGATGACCAAGAAGTAGAAACACGACCCGAAAAGAGAAGTTTTCCACAATCTTTTGAGCTGTATTAAAAGTTGCCTGCATGCAGGGCTTCGGCAAAAGCTTTGCCAATGCTAGATTTTATATACCAAATAAATGGTGTAAGATCACATCATTAAATCCTCCGTATATCAATGGGTACCAATAGAATAGACTAGTTTCGCGATGCCTCGCTCGTCAGTATTCGGCTAGGTACGAATTGATACACCGACGGTTCAATGATGTGTCTTAATATTTCGCACCTCAAGTGCCGAGCTACAAAAGTGCCATCTACTCTGATGACCAAGAAGTAGAAACTCGACTCGAAAAGAGAAGTTTTCCACAATCTTTTGAGCTGTATTAAAAGTTGCCTGCATGCAGGGCTTCGGCAAAAGCTTTGCCAATGTTAGATTTTGTATACCAAATAAATGGTGTAAGATCACATCGTTAAATCCTCCGTATATCAATGGGTACCAATAGAATAGACTAGTTTCGCGATGCCTCGCTCGTCAGTATTCGGCTAGGTACGAATTGATACACTGACGGTTCAATGATGTGTCTTAATATTTCGCACCTCAAGTGCCGAGCTACAAAAGTTCCATCTATTCTGATGACCAAGAAGTAGAAATACGACTCGAAAAGAGAAGTTTTCCACAATCTTTTGAGCTGTATTAAAAGTTGCCTGCATGCAGGGCTTCGGCATAAGCTTTGCCAATGCTAGATTTTATATACCAAATAAGTGGTGTAAGATCACATCGTTAAATCCTCCGTATATCAATGGGTACCAATAGAATAGATTAGTTTCCCGATGCCTCGCTCGTCAGTATTTGGCTAGGTACGAATTTATACACCGACGGTTCAATGATGTGTCTTAATATTTCGCACCTCAAGTGCCGAGCTACAAAAGTGCCATCTACTCTGATGACCAAGAAGTAGAAACATGAGTCGAAAAGAGAAGTTTTCCACAAACTTTTAAGATGTATTAAAAGTTGCCTGCATGCAGGGCTTCGGCAAAAGCTTTGCCAATGCTAGATTATTATATACCAAATAAATGGTGTAAGATCACATCGTTAAATCCTCCGTATATCAATGGGTACCAATAGAATAGATAACTTTTGCGATGCCTCGCTCGTCAGTATTCGGCTAGGTACGAATTGATACACCGGCGGTTCAATGATGTGTCTTAATATTTTGCACCTCAAGTGCCGAGCTACAAAAGTGCCATCTACTCTGATGACCAAGAAGTAGAAACACGACTCGAAAAGAGAAGTTTTCCACAATCTTTTGAGCTGTATTAAAAGTTGCCTGCATGCAGGGCTTCGGCAAAAGCTTTGCCAATGCTAGATTTTATATACCCAATAAATGGTGTAAGATCACATCGTTAAATCCTCCGTATATCAATGGGTACGAATAGAATAGACTAGTTTCGCGATGCCTCGCTCGTCAGTATTCGGCTAGGTACGAATTGATACACCTACGGTTCAATAATGTGTGTCTTAATATTTCGCACCTCCAGTGCCGAGCTACAAAAGTGCCGTCTAATCTGATGACCAAGAAGTAGAAACACGACTCGAAAAGAGAAGTTTTCCACAATCTTTTGAGCTGTATTAAAAGTTGCCTGCATGCAGGGCTTCGGCAAAAGCTTTGCCAATGCTAGATTATTATATACCAAATAAATGGTGTAAGATCACATCGTTAAATCCTCCGTATATCAATGGGTACCAATAGAATAGACTACTTTTGCGATGCCTCGCTCGTCAGTATTCGGCTAGGTACGAATTGATACACCGGCGGTTCAATGATGTGTCTTAATATTTTGCACCTCAAGTGCCGAGCTACAAAAGTGCCATCTACTCTGATGACCAAAAAGTAGAAACACGACTCGAAAAGAGAAGTTTTCCACAATCTTTTGAGCTGTATTAAAAGTTGCCTGCATGCAGGGCTTCGGCAAAAGCTTTGCCAATGCTAGATTTTATATACCCAATAGATGGTGTAAGATCACATCGTTAAATCCTCCGTATATCAATGGGTACCAATAGAATAGACTAGTTTCGCGATGCCTCGCTCGTCAGTATTCGGCTAGGTACGAATTGATACACCGACGGTTCAAAGATGTGACTTAATATTTCGCACCTCAAGTGCCGAGCTACAAAAGTGCCATCTACTCTGATGACCAAGAAGTAGAAACACGAGCCGAAAAGAGAAGTTTTCCACAATCTTTTGAGCTGTATTAAAAGTTGCCTGCATGCAGGGCTTCGGCAAAAGCTTTGCCAATGCTAGATTTTATATACCAAATAAATGGTGTAAGATCACATCGTTAAATCCTCCGTATATAAATGGGTACCAATAGAATAGACTACTTTCGCGATGCCTCGCTCGTCAGTATTCGGTTAGGTACGAATTGAGACACCGACGGTTCAATGATGTGTCTTAATATTTTGCACCTCAAGTGCCGAGCTACAAAAGTGCCATCTACTCTGATGACCAAGAAGTAGAAACACGACTCGAAAATAGAAGTTTTCCACAATCTTTTGAGCTGTATTAAAAATTGCCTGCATGCAGGGCTTCGGCAAAAGCTTTGCCAATGCTAGATTTTATATACCAAATAAATGGTGTAAGATCACATCGTTAAATCCTCCGTATATCAATGGGTACCAATAGAATAGACTAGTTTCCCGATGCCTCGCTCGTCAGTATTCGGCTAGGTACGAATTGATACACCGACGGTTCAATGATGTGTCTTAATATTTCGCACCTCAAGTGCCGAGCTACAAAAGTTCCATCTGCTCTGATGACCAAGAAGTAGAAACACGACTCGAAAAGAGAAGTTTTCCACAATCTTTTGAGCTGTATTAAAAGTTGCTTGCATGCAAGGCTTCGGCAAAAGCATTGCCAATGCTTGATTTTATATACCAAATAAATGGTGTAAGATCACATCGTTAAATCCTCCGTATGTCAATGGGTACCAATAGAATAGACTAGTTTCGCGATGCCTCGCTCGTCAGTATTCGGCTAAGTACGAATTGATACACCGACGGTTCAATGATGTGTCTTAATATTTCGCACCTCAAGTGCCGAGCTACAAAAGTGCCATCTACTCTGAGACACAAGAAGTAGAAACACGACTCGAAAAGAGAAGTTTTCCACAATCTTTTGAGCTGTATTAAAAGTTGCGTGCATGCAGGGCTTCGGCAAGAGCTTTGCCAATGCTAGATTTTATATACCAAATAAATGGTGTAATATCACATCGTCAAATCCTCCGTGTATCAATGGGTACCAATAGAATAGACTAGTTTAGCGATGCCTCGCTCGTCAGTATTCGGCTAGGTACGAATTGATACACCGACGGTTCAATGATGTGTCTTAATATTTCGCACCTCAAGTGCCGGGCTACAAAAGTGCCATCTACTCTGATGACCAAGAAGTAGAAACACGACTCGAAAAGAGAAGTTTTCCACAATCTTTTGAGCTGTATTAAAAGTTGCCTGCATGCAGGGCTTCGGCAAAAGCTTTGCCAATGCTAGATTTTATATACCAAATAAATGGTGTAAGATCACATCGTTAAATCCTCCGTATATCAATGGGTACCAATAGAATAGACTAGTTTCGCGATGCCTCGCTCGTCAGTATTCGGCTATGTACGAATTGTTACACCGACGGTTCAATGATGTGTCTTAATATTTCGCACCTCAAGTGCCGAGCTACAAAAGTGCCGTCTACTCTGATGACCAAGAAGTAGAAACACGACTCGAAAAGAGAAGTTTTCCACAATCTTTTGAGCTGTATTAAAAGTTGTCTGCATGCAGGGCTTCGGCAAAAGCTTTGCCATGCTAGATTTTATATACCAAATAAATGGTGTAAGATCACATCGTTAAATCCTCCGCATATCAATTGGTACTAATAGGATAGACTAGTTTCACGATGCCGCGCTCGTCAGTATTCGGCTAGGTACGAAATGATACACCGACGGTTCAATGATGTGTCTTAATATTTCGCACCTCAAGTGCCGAGCTACAAAAGTGCCATCTACTCTGATGACCAAGAAGTAGAAACACGACTCGAAAAGAGAAGTTTTCCACAATCTTTTGAGCTGTATTAAAAGTTGCGTGCATGCAGGACTTCGGCAAAAGCTTTGCCAATGCTAGATTTTATATACCAAATAAATGGTGTAAGATCACATCGTTAAATCCTCCGTATATCAATGGGTACTAATAGAATAGACTAGTTTCGCGATGCCTCGCTCGTCAGTATTCGGCTAGGTACGAATTGATACACCGACGGTTCAATGATGTGTCTTAATATTTCGCACCTCAAGTGCCGAGCTACAAAAGTGCCATCTACTCTGATGACCAAGAAGTAGAAACACGACTCGAAAAGGGAAGTTTTCCACAATCTTTTGAGCTGTATTAAAAGTTGCCTGCAAGCAGGGCTTCGGCAAAAGCTTTGCCAATGCTAGATTTTGTATACCAAATAAATGGTGTAAGATCACATCGTTAAATCCTCCGGATATCAATGGGTACCAATAGAATAGACTAGTTTCGCGATGCCTCGCTCGTCAGTATTCGGCTAGGTACGAATTGATACACCGACGGTTCAATGATGTGTCTTAATATTTCGCACCTCAAGTGCCGAGCTACAAAAGTGCCATCTACTTTGATGACCAAGAAGTAGAAACACGACTCGAAAAGGAAAGTTTTCCACAATCTTTTGAGTTGTATTAAAAGTTGCCTGCATGCAAGGCTTCGGTAAAAGCTTTGCCAATGCTAGATTTTATATACCAAATAAATGGTGTAAGATCACATCGTTAAATCCTCCGTATATCAATGGGTACCAATAGAATAGACTAGTTTCGCGATGAGTCGCTCGTCAGTATTCGGCTAAGTACGAATTGATACACCGACGGTTCAATGATGTGTCTTAATATTTCGCACCTCAAGTGCCGAGCTACAAAAGTGCCATCTACTCTGATGACCAAGAAGTAGAAACACGACACGAAAAGAGAAGTTTTCCACAATCTTTTGAGCTGTATTAAAAGTTACCTGCATGCAGGGCCTCGGCAAAAGCTTTGCCAATGCTAGATTTTATATACCAAATAAATGATGTAAGATCACATCGCTAAATCCTCCGTATATCAATGGGTATTAATAGAATAGACTAGTTTCACGATGCCTCGCTCGTCAGTATTCGGCTAGGTACGAATTAATATACCGAAGGTTCAATGATGTGTCTTAATATTTCGCACCTCAAGTGCCGAGCTACAAAAGCGCCATCTACTCTGATGACCAAGAAGTAGAAACACGACTCGAAAAGAGAAGTTTTCCACAATCTTTTGAGCTGTATTAAAAGTTGCCTGCATGCAGGGCTTCGGCAAAAGCTTTGCCATGCTAGATTTTATATACCAAATAAATGGTGTAAGATCACATCGTTAAATCCTCCGTATATCAATTGGTACTAATAGGATAGACTAGTTTCACGATGCCGCGCTCGTCAGTATTCGGCTAGGTACGAAATGATACACCGACGGTTCAATGATGTGTCTTAATATTTCGCACTTCAAGTGCCGAGCAACAAAAGTGCCATCTACTCTGATGAACAAGAAGTAGAAACACGACTCGAAAAGAGAAGTTTTCCACAATCTTTTGAGCTGTATTAAAAGTTGCGTGCATGCAGGACTTCGGCAAAAGCTTTGCCAATGCTAGATTTTATATACCAAATAAATGGTGTAAGATCACATCGTCAAATCCTCCGTGCATCAATGGGTACCAATAGAATAGACTAGTTTAGCGATGCCTCGCTCGTCAGTATTCGGCTAGGTACGAATTGATTCACCGACGGTTCAATGATGTGTCTTAATATTTCGCACCTCAAGTGCCGAGCTACAAAAGTGCCATCTACTCTGATGACCAAGGAGTAGAAACACGACTCGAAAAGAGAAGTTTTCCACAATCTTTTGAGCTGTATTAAAAGTTGCCTGCATGCAGGGCTTCGGCAAAAGCTTTGCCAATGCTTGATTTTATATACCAAATCAATGGTGTAAGATCACATCGTTTAATCCTCCGTATATCAATGGGTACCAATAGAATAGACTAGTTTCGCGATGCCTCGCTCGTCAGTATTCGGCTAGGTACGAATTGATACACCTACGGTTCAATGATGTGTCTTAATATTTCGCACCTCAAGTGCCGAGCTACAAAAGTGCCGTCTACTCTGATGACCAAGAAGTAGAAACACGACTCGAAAAGAGAAGTTTTCCACAATCTTTTGAGCTGTATTAAAAGTTGCTTGCATGCAGGGCTTCAGCAAAAGCTTTGCCAATGCTAGATTTTATATACCAAATAAATGGTGTAAGATCACATCGTTAAATCCTCCGTATATCAATGGGTACCAATAGAATAGACTAGTTTCGCGATGCCTTGCTCGTCAGTATTCGGCTAGGTACGAATTGATACACCGACGGTTCAATGATGTGTCTTAATATTTCGCACCTCAAGTGCCGAGCTACAAAAGTGCCATCTACTCTGATGACCAAGAAGTAGAAAAACGACTCGAAAAGAGAAGTTTTCCACAATCTTTTGAGCTGTATTAAAAGTTGCCTGCATGCAGGGCTTCGGCAAAAGCTTTGCCAATGCTAGATTTTATATACCCAATAAATGGTGTAAGATCACATCGTTAAATCCTCCGTATATCAATGGGTACCAATAGAATAGACTAGTTTCGCGATGCCTCGCTCGTCAGTATTCGGCTAGGTACGAATTGATACACCGACGGTTCAATGATGTGACTTAATATTTCGCACCTCAAGTGCCGAGCTACAAAAGTGCCATCTACTCTGATGACCAAGAAGTAGAAACACGAGTCGAAAAGAGAAGTTTTCCACAATCTTTTGAGCTGTATTAAAAGTTGCCTGCATGCAGGGCTTCGGCAAAAGCTTTGCCAATGCTAGATTTTATATACCAAATAAATGGTGTAAGATCACATCGTTAAATCCTCCGTATATCAATGAGTACCAATAGAATAGACTAGTTTCGCGATGCCTCGCTCGTCAGTATTCGGTTAGGTACGAATTGATACACCGACGGTTCAATGATGTGTCTTAATATTTTGCACCTCAAGTGCCGAGCTACAAAAGTGCCATCTACTCTGATGACCAAGAAGTAGAAACACGACTCGAAAATAGAAGTTTTCCACAATCTTTTGAGCTGTATTAAAAATTGCCTGCATGCAGGGCTTCGGCAAAAGCTTTGCCAATGCTAGATTTTATATACCAAATAAATGGTGTAAGATCACATCGTTAAATCCTCCGTATATCAATGGGTACCAATAGAATAGACTAGTTTCCCGATGCCTCGCTCGTCAGTATTCGGCTAGGTACGAATTGATACACCGACGGTTCAATGATGTGTCTTAATATTTCGCACCTCAAGTGCCGAGCTACAAAAGTTCCATCTGCTCTGATGACCAAGAAGTAGAAACACGACTCGAAAAGGGAAGTTTTCCACAATCTTTTGAGCTGTATTAAAAGTTGCTTGCATGCAAGGCTTCGGCAAAAGCATTGCCAATGCTTGATTTTATATACCAAATAAATGGTGTAAGATCACATCGTTAAATCCTCCGTATGTCAATGGGTACCAATAGAATAGACTAGTTTCGCGATGCCTCGCTCGTCAGTATTCGGCTAGGTACGAATTGATACACCGACGGTTCAATGATGTGTCTTAATATTTCGCACCTCAAGTGCCGAGCTACAAAAGTGCGATCTACTCTGATGACCAAGAAGTAGAAACTCGACTCGAAAAGAGAAGTTTTCCACAATCTTTTGAGCTGTATTAAAAGTTGCCTGCATGCAGGGCTTCGGCAAAAGCTTTGCCAATGCTAGATTTATATACCAAATAAATGGTGTAAGATTACATCGTTAAATCCTCCGTATATCAATGGGTACCAATAGAATAGACTACTTTTGCGATGCCTCGCTCGTCAGTATTCGGCTAGGTACGAGTTGATACACCGACGGCTCAATGATGTGTCTTAATATTTTGCACCTCAAGTGCCGAGCTACAAAAGTGCCATCTACTCTGATGACCAAGAAGTAGAAACACGACTCGAAAAGAGAAGTTTTCCACAATCTTTTGAGCTGTATTAAAAGTTTCCTGCATGCAGGGCTTCGGCAAAAGCTTTACCAATGCTAGATTTTATATACCAAATAAATGGTGTAAGATCACATCGTTAAATCCGCCGTATATCAATGGGTATCAATAGAATAGACTAGTTTCACGATGCCTCGCTCGTCAGTATTCGGCTAGGTACGAATTGATACACCGACGGTTCAATGATGTGTCTTAATATTTCGCAACTCAAGTGCCGAGCTACAAAAGTGCCATCTACTCTGATGACCAAGAAGTAGAAACACGACCCGAAAAGAGAAGTTTTCCACAATCTTTTGAGCTGTATTAAAAGTTGCCTGCATGCAGGGCTTCGGCAAAAGCTTTGCCAATGCTAGATTTTATATACCAAATAAATGGTGTAAGATCACATCATTAAATCCTCCGTATATCAATGGGTACCAATAGAATAGACTAGTTTCGCGATGCCTCGCTCGTCAGTATTCGGCTAGGTACGAATTGATACACCGACGGTTCAATGATGTGTCTTAATATTTCGCACCTCAAGTGCCGAGCTACAAAAGTGCCATCTACTCTGATGACCAAGAAGTAGAAACTCGACTCGAAAAGAGAAGTTTTCCACAATCTTTTGAGCTGTATTAAAAGTTGCCTGCATGCAGGGCTTCGGCAAAAGCTTTGCCAATGTTAGATTTTGTATACCAAATAAATGGTGTAAGATCACATCGTTAAATCCTCCGTATATCAATGGGTACCAATAGAATAGACTAGTTTCGCGATGCCTCGCTCGTCAGTATTCGGCTAGGTACGAATTGATACACTGACGGTTCAATGATGTGTCTTAATATTTCGCACCTCAAGTGCCGAGCTACAAAAGTTCCATCTATTCTGATGACCAAGAAGTAGAAACACGACTCGAAAAGAGAAGTTTTCCACAATCTTTTGAGCTGTATTAAAAGTTGCCTGCATGCAGGGCTTCGGCATAAGCTTTGCCAATGCTAGATTTTATATACCAAATAAGTGGTGTAAGATCACATCGTTAAATCCTCCGTATATCAATGGGTACCAATAGAATAGATTAGTTTCCCGATGCCTCGCTCGTCAGTATTTGGCTAGGTACGAATTTATACACCGACGGTTCAATGATGTGTCTTAATATTTCGCACCTCAAGTGCCGAGCTACAAAAGTGCCATCTACTCTGATGACCAAGAAGTAGAAACATGAGTCGAAAAGAGAAGTTTTCCACAAACTTTTAAGATGTATTAAAAGTTGCCTGCATGCAGGGCTTCGGCAAAAGCTTTGCCAATGCTAGATTATTATATACCAAATAAATGGTGTAAGATCACATCGTTAAATCCTCCGTATATCAATGGGTACCAATAGAATAGATAACTTTTGCGATGCCTCGCTCGTCAGTATTCGGCTAGGTACGAATTGATACACCGGCGGTTCAATGATGTGTCTTAATATTTTGCACCTCAAGTGCCGAGCTACAAAAGTGCCATCTACTCTGATGACCAAGAAGTAGAAACACGACTCGAAAAGAGAAGTTTTCCACAATCTTTTGAGCTGTATTAAAAGTTGCCTGCATGCAGGGCTTCGGCAAAAGCTTTGCCAATGCTAGATTTTATATACCCAATAAATGGTGTAAGATCACATCGTTAAATCCTCCGTATATCAATGGGTACGAATAGAATAGACTAGTTTCGCGATGCCTCGCTCGTCAGTATTCGGCTAGGTACGAATTGATACACCTACGGTTCAATAATGTGTGTCTTAATATTTCGCACCTCCAGTGCCGAGCTACAAAAGTGCCGTCTAATCTGATGACCAAGAAGTAGAAACACGACTCGAAAAGAGAAGTTTTCCACAATCTTTTGAGCTGTATTAAAAGTTGCCTGCATGCAGGGCTTCGGCAAAAGCTTTGCCAATGCTAGATTATTATATACCAAATAAATGGTGTAAGATCACATCGTTAAATCCTCCGTATATCAATGGGTACCAATAGAATAGACTACTTTTGCGATGCCTCGCTCGTCAGTATTCGGCTAGGTACGAATTGATACACCGGCGGTTCAATGATGTGTCTTAATATTTTGCACCTCAAGTGCCGAGCTACAAAAGTGCCATCTACTCTGATGACCAAAAAGTAGAAACACGACTCGAAAAGAGAAGTTTTCCACAATCTTTTGAGCTGTATTAAAAGTTGCCTGCATGCAGGGCTTCGGCAAAAGCTTTGCCAATGCTAGATTTTATATACCCAATAGATGGTGTAAGATCACATCGTTAAATCCTCCGTATATCAATGGGTACCAATAGAATAGACTAGTTTCGCGATGCCTCGCTCGTCAGTATTCGGCTAGGTACGAATTGATACACCGACGGTTCAAAGATGTGACTTAATATTTCGCACCTCAAGTGCCGAGCTACAAAAGTGCCATCTACTCTGATGACCAAGAAGTAGAAACACGAGCCGAAAAGAGAAGTTTTCCACAATCTTTTGAGCTGTATTAAAAGTTGCCTGCATGCAGGGCTTCGGCAAAAGCTTTGCCAATGCTAGATTTTATATACCAAATAAATGGTGTAAGATCACATCGTTAAATCCTCCGTATATCAATGGGTACCAATAGAATAGACTACTTTCGCGATGCCTCGCTCGTCAGTATTCGGTTAGGTACGAATTGAGACACCGACGGTTCAATGATGTGTCTTAATATTTTGCACCTCAAGTGCCGAGCTACAAAAGTGCCATCTACTCTGATGACCAAGAAGTAGAAACACGACTCGAAAATAGAAGTTTTCCACAATCTTTTGAGCTGTATTAAAAATTGCCTGCATGCAGGGCTTCGGCAAAAGCTTTGCCAATGCTAGATTTTATATACCAAATAAATGGTGTAAGATCACATCGTTAAATCCTCCGTATATCAATGGGTACCAATAGAATAGACTAGTTTCCCGATGCCTCGCTCGTCAGTATTCGGCTAGGTACGAATTGATACACCGACGGTTCAATGATGTGTCTTAATATTTCGCACCTCAAGTGCCGAGCTACAAAAGTTCCATCTGCTCTGATGACCAAGAAGTAGAAACACGACTCGAAAAGAGAAGTTTTCCACAATCTTTTGAGCTGTATTAAAAGTTGCTTGCATGCAAGGCTTCGGCAAAAGCATTGCCAATGCTTGATTTTATATACCAAATAAATGGTGTAAGATCACATCGTTAAATCCTCCGTATGTCAATGGGTACCAATAGAATAGACTAGTTTCGCGATGCCTCGCTCGTCAGTATTCGGCTAAGTACGAATTGATACACCGACGGTTCAATGATGTGTCTTAATATTTCGCACCTCAAGTGCCGAGCTACAAAAGTGCCATCTACTCTGAGACACAAGAAGTAGAAACACGACTCGAAAAGAGAAGTTTTCCACAATCTTTTGAGCTGTATTAAAAGTTGCGTGCATGCAGGGCTTCGGCAAGAGCTTTGCCAATGCTAGATTTTATATACCAAATAAATGGTGTAATATCACATCGTCAAATCCTCCGTGTATCAATGGGTACCAATAGAATAGACTAGTTTAGCGATGCCTCGCTCGTCAGTATTCGGCTAGGTACGAATTGATACACCGACGGTTCAATGATGTGTCTTAATATTTCGCACCTCAAGTGCCGGGCTACAAAAGTGCCATCTACTCTGATGACCAAGAAGTAGAAACACGACTCGAAAAGAGAAGTTTTCCACAATCTTTTGAGCTGTATTAAAAGTTGCCTGCATGCAGGGCTTCGGCAAAAGCTTTGCCAATGCTAGATTTTATATACCAAATAAATGGTGTAAGATCACATCGTTAAATCCTCCGTATATCAATGGGTACCAATAGAATAGACTAGTTTCGCGATGCCTCGCTCGTCAGTATTCGGCTATGTACGAATTGTTACACCGACGGTTCAATGATGTGTCTTAATATTTCGCACCTCAAGTGCCGAGCTACAAAAGTGCCGTCTACTCTGATGACCAAGAAGTAGAAACACGACTCGAAAAGAGAAGTTTTCCACAATCTTTTGAGCTGTATTAAAAGTTGTCTGCATGCAGGGCTTCGGCAAAAGCTTTGCCATGCTAGATTTTATATACCAAATAAATGGTGTAAGATCACATCGTTAAATCCTCCGCATATCAATTGGTACTAATAGGATAGACTAGTTTCACGATGCCGCGCTCGTCAGTATTCGGCTAGGTACGAAATGATACACCGACGGTTCAATGATGTGTCTTAATATTTCGCACCTCAAGTGCCGAGCTACAAAAGTGCCATCTACTCTGATGACCAAGAAGTAGAAACACGACTCGAAAAGAGAAGTTTTCCACAATCTTTTGAGCTGTATTAAAAGTTGCGTGCATGCAGGACTTCGGCAAAAGCTTTGCCAATGCTAGATTTTATATACCAAATAAATGGTGTAAGATCACATCGTCAAATCCTCCGTGCATCAATGGGTACCAATAGAATAGACTAGTTTAGCGATGCCTCGCTCGTCAGTATTCGGCTAGGTACGAATTGATTCACCGACGGTTCAATGATGTGTCTTAATATTTCGCACCTCAAGTGCCGAGCTACAAAAGTGCCATCTACTCTGATGACCAAGAAGTAGAAACACGACTCGAAAAGAGAAGTTTTCCACAATCTTTTGAGCTGTATTAAAAGTTGCCTGCATGCAGGACTTCGGCAAAAGCTTTGCCAATGCTAGATTTTAGATACCAAATAAATGGTGTAAGATCACATCGTCAAATCCTCCGTGCATCAATGGGTACCAATAGAATAGACTAGTTTAGCGATGCCTCGCTCGTCAGTATTCGGCTAGGTACGAATTGATTCACCGACGGTTCAATGATGTGTCTTAATATTTCGCACCTCAAGTGCCGAGCTACAAAAGTGCCATCTACTCTGATGACCAAGAAGTAGAAACACGACTCGAAAAGAGAAGTTTTCCACAATCTTTTGAGCTGTATTAAAAGTTGCCTGCATGCAGGGCTTCGGCAAAAGCTTTGCCAATGCTTGATTTTATATACCAAATAAATGGTGTAAGATCACATCGTTTAATCCTCCGTATATCAATGGGTACCAATAGAATAGAGTAGTTTCGCGATGCCTCGCTCGTCAGTATTCGGCTAGGTACGAATTGATACACCTACGGTTCAATGATGTGTCTTAATATTTCGCACCTCAAGTTCCGAGCTACAAAAGTGCCGTCTACTCTGATGACCAAGAAGTAGAAACACGACTCGAAAAGAGAAGTTTTCCACAATCTTTTGAGCTGTATTAAAAGTTGCCTGCATGCAGGGCTTCAGCAAAAGCTTTGCCAATGCTAGATTTTATATACCAAATAAATGGTGTAAGATCACATCGTTAAATCCTCCGTATATCAATTGGTACCAATAGAATAGACTAGTTTCGCGATGCCTTGTTCGTCAGTATTCGGCTAGGTACGAATTGATACACCGACGGTTCAATGATGTGTCTTAATATTTCGCACCTCAAGTGCCGAGCTACAAAAGTGCCATCTACTCTGATGAACAAGAAGTAGAAACACGACTCGAAAAGAGAAGTTTTCCACAATCTTTTGAGCTGTATTAAAAGTTGCCTGCATGCAGGGCTTCGGCAAAAGCTTTGCCAATGCGAGATTTTATATACCAAATAAATGGTGTAAGATCACATCGTTAAATCCTCCGTATATCAATGGGTACCAATAGAATAGACTAGTTTCGCGATGCCTCGCTCGTCAGTATTCGGCTAGGTACGAATTGATACACCTACGGTTCAATGATGTGTCTTAATATTTCGCACCTCAAGTGCCGAGCTACAAAAGTGCCGTCTACTCTGATGACCAAGAAGTAGAAACACGACTCGAAAAGAGAAGTTTTCCACAATCTTTTGAGCTGTATTAAAAATTGCCTGCATGCAGGGCTTCGGCAAAAGCTTTGCCAATGCTAGATTTTATATACCAAATAAATGGTGTAAGATCACATCGTTAAATCCTCCGTATATCAATGGGTACCAATAGAATAGAATAGTTTCGCGATGCCTCGCTCGTCAGTATTCGGCTAGGTACGAATTGATACACCGACGGTTCAATGATGTGTCTTAATATTTCGCACTTCAAGTGCCGAGCTACAAAAGTGCCATCTACTCTGATGACCAAGAAGTAGAAACACGAGTCGAAAAGAGAAGTTTTCCACAATCTTTTGAGCTGTATTAAAAGTTGCCTGCATGCAGGGCTTCGGCAAAAGCTTTGCCAATGCTAGATTTTATATACCAAATAAATGGTGTAAGATCACATCGTTAAATCCTCCGTATATCAATGGGTACCAATAGAATAGACTAGTTTCCCGATGCCTCGCTCGTCAGTATTCGGCTAGGTACGAATTTATACACCGACGGTTCAATGATGTGTCTTAATATTTCGCACCTCAAGTGCCGAGCTACAAAAGTGCCATCTACTCTGATGACCAAGAAGTAGAAACATGAGTCGAAAAGAGAAGTTTTCCACAATCTTTTGAGCTGTATTAAAAGTTGCCTGCATGCAGGGCTTCGGCAAAACCTTTGCCAATGCTAGATTTTATATACCAAATAAATGGTGTAAGATCACATCGTTAAATCCTCCGTATATCAATGGGTACCAATAGAATAGACTACTTTTGCGATGCCTCGCTCGTCAGTATTCGGCTAGGAACGAGTTGATACACCGACGGTTCAATGATGTGCCTTAATATTTTGCACCTCAAGTGCCGAGCTACAAAAGTGCCATCTACTCTGATGACCAAGAAGTAGAAACACGACTCGAAAAGAGAAGTTTTCCACAATCTTTTGAGCTGTATTAAAAGTTGCCTGCATGCAGGACTTCGGCAAAAGCTTTGCCAATGCTAGATTTTAGATACCAAATAAATGGTGTAAGATCACATCGTCAAATCCTCCGTGCATCAATGGGTACCAATAGAATAGACTAGTTTAGCGATGCCTCGCTCGTCAGTATTCGGCTAGGTACGAATTGATTCACCGACGGTTCAATGATGTGTCTTAATATTTCGCACCTCAAGTGCCGAGCTACAAAAGTGCCATCTACTCTGATGACCAAGAAGTAGAAACACGACTCGAAAAGAGAAGTTTTCCACAATCTTTTGAGCTGTATTAAAAGTTGCCTGCATGCAGGGCTTCGGCAAAAGCTTTGCCAATGCTTGATTTTATATACCAAATAAATGGTGTAAGATCACATCGTTTAATCCTCCGTATATCAATGGGTACCAATAGAATAGAGTAGTTTCGCGATGCCTCGCTCGTCAGTATTCGGCTAGGTACGAATTGATACACCTACGGTTCAATGATGTGTCTTAATATTTCGCACCTCAAGTTCCGAGCTACAAAAGTGCCGTCTACTCTGATGACCAAGAAGTAGAAACACGACTCGAAAAGAGAAGTTTTCCACAATCTTTTGAGCTGTATTAAAAGTTGCCTGCATGCAGGGCTTCAGCAAAAGCTTTGCCAATGCTAGATTTTATATACCAAATAAATGGTGTAAGATCACATCGTTAAATCCTCCGTATATCAATTGGTACCAATAGAATAGACTAGTTTCGCGATGCCTTGTTCGTCAGTATTCGGCTAGGTACGAATTGATACACCGACGGTTCAATGATGTGTCTTAATATTTCGCACCTCAAGTGCCGAGCTACAAAAGTGCCATCTACTCTGATGAACAAGAAGTAGAAACACGACTCGAAAAGAGAAGTTTTCCACAATCTTTTGAGCTGTATTAAAAGTTGCCTGCATGCAGGGCTTCGGCAAAAGCTTTGCCAATGCGAGATTTTATATACCAAATAAATGGTGTAAGATCACATCGTTAAATCCTCCGTATATCAATGGGTACCAATAGAATAGACTAGTTTCGCGATGCCTCGCTCGTCAGTATTCGGCTAGGTACGAATTGATACACCTACGGTTCAATGATGTGTCTTAATATTTCGCACCTCAAGTGCCGAGCTACAAAAGTGCCGTCTACTCTGATGACCAAGAAGTAGAAACACGACTCGAAAAGAGAAGTTTTCCACAATCTTTTGAGCTGTATTAAAAATTGCCTGCATGCAGGGCTTCGGCAAAAGCTTTGCCAATGCTAGATTTTATATACCAAATAAATGGTGTAAGATCACATCGTTAAATCCTCCGTATATCAATGGGTACCAATAGAATAGAATAGTTTCGCGATGCCTCGCTCGTCAGTATTCGGCTAGGTACGAATTGATACACCGACGGTTCAATGATGTGTCTTAATATTTCGCACTTCAAGTGCCGAGCTACAAAAGTGCCATCTACTCTGATGACCAAGAAGTAGAAACACGAGTCGAAAAGAGAAGTTTTCCACAATCTTTTGAGCTGTATTAAAAGTTGCCTGCATGCAGGGCTTCGGCAAAAGCTTTGCCAATGCTAGATTTTATATACCAAATAAATGGTGTAAGATCACATCGTTAAATCCTCCGTATATCAATGGGTACCAATAGAATAGACTAGTTTCCCGATGCCTCGCTCGTCAGTATTCGGCTAGGTACGAATTTATACACCGACGGTTCAATGATGTGTCTTAATATTTCGCACCTCAAGTGCCGAGCTACAAAAGTGCCATCTACTCTGATGACCAAGAAGTAGAAACATGAGTCGAAAAGAGAAGTTTTCCACAATCTTTTGAGCTGTATTAAAAGTTGCCTGCATGCAGGGCTTCGGCAAAACCTTTGCCAATGCTAGATTTTATATACCAAATAAATGGTGTAAGATCACATCGTTAAATCCTCCGTATATCAATGGGTACCAATAGAATAGACTACTTTTGCGATGCCTCGCTCGTCAGTATTCGGCTAGGAACGAGTTGATACACCGACGGTTCAATGATGTGTCTTAATATTTTGCACCTCAAGTGCCGAGCTACAAAAGTGCCATCTACTCTGATGATCAAGAAGTAGAAACACGACTCGAAAAGAGAAGTTTTCCACAATCTTTTGAGCTGTATTAAAAGTTGCCTGCATGCAGGGCTTCGGCAAAAGCTTTGCCAATGCTAGATTTTATATACCAAATAAATGGTGTAAGATCACATCGTTAAATCCTCCGTATATCAATGGGTATCAATAGAATAGACTAGTTTCACGGTGCCTCGCTCGTCAGTATTCGGCTAGGTACGAATTGATACACTGACGGTTCAATGATGTGTCTTAATATTTCGCACCTCAAGTGCCGAGCTACAAAAGTTCCATCTACTCTGATGACCAAGAAGTAGAAACACGACTCGAAAAGAGAAGTTTTCCACAATCTTTTGAGCTGTATTAAAAGTTGCCTGCATGCAGGGCTTCGGCATAAGCTTTGCCAATGCTAGATTTTATATACCAAATAAGTGTTGTAAGATCACATCGTTAAATCCTCCGTATATCAATGGGTACCAATAGAATAGACTAGTTTCCCGATGCCTCGCTCGTCAGTATTCGGCTAGGTACGAATTTATACACCGACGGTTCAATGATGTGTCTTAATATTTCGCACCTCAATTGCCGAACTACAAAAGTGCCATCTACTCTGATGACCAAGAAGTAGAAACATGAGTCGAAAAGAGAAGTTTTCCACAATCTTTTGAGCTGTATTAAAAGTTGCCTGCATGCAGGGCTTCGGCAAAAGCTTTGCCAATGCTAGATTTTATATACCAAATAAATGGTGTAAGATTACATCGTTAAATCCTCCGTATATCAATGGGTACCAATAGAATAGACTACTTTTGCGATGCCGCGCTCGTCAGTATTCGGCTAGGTACGAGTTGATACACCGACGGCTCAATGATGTGTCTTAATATTTTGCACCTCAAGTGCCGAGCTACAAAAGTGCCATCTACTCTGATGACCAAGAAGTAGAAACACGACTCGAAAAGAGATGTTTTCCACAATCTTTTGAGCTTTATTAAAAGTTGCCTGCATGCAGGGCTTCGGCAAAAGCTTTACCAATGCTAGATTTTATATACCAAATAAATGGTGTAAGATCACATCGTTAAATCCTCCGTATATCAATGGGTATCAATAGAATAGACTAGTTTCACGATGCCTCGCTCGTCAGTATTCGGCTAGGTACGAATTGATACACCGACGGTTCAATGATGTGTCTTAATATTTCGCAACTCAAGTGCCGAGCTACAAAAGTGCCATCTACTCTGATGACCAAGAAGTAGAAACACGACCCGAAAAGAGAAGTTTTCCACAATCTTTTGAGCTGTATTAAAAGTTGCCTGCATGCAGGGCTTCCGCAAAAGCTTTGCCAATGCTAGATTTTATATACCAAATAAATGGTGTAAGATCACATCGTTAAATCCTCCGTATATCAATGGGTACCAATAGAATAGACTAGTTTCGCGATGCCTCGCTCGTCAGTATTCGGCTAGGTACGAATTGATACACCGACGGTTCAATGATGTGTCTTAATATTTCGCACCTCAAGTGCCGAGCTACAAAAGTGCCATCTACTCTGATGACCAAGAAGTAGAAACTCGACTCGAAAAGAGAAGTTTTCCACAATCTTTTGAGCTGTATTAAAAGTTGCCTGCATGCAGGGCTTCGGCAAAAGCTTTGCCAATGTTAGATTTTGTATACCAAATAAATGGTGTAAGATCACATCGATAAATCCTCCGTATATCAATGGGTACCAATAGAATTGACTAGTTTCGCGATGCCTCGCTCGTCAGTATTCGGCTAGGTACGAATTGATACACTGACGGTTCAATGATGTGTCTTAATATTTCGCACCTCAAGTGCCGAGCTACAAAAGTTCCATCTACTCTGATGACCAAGAAGTAGAAACACGACTCGAAAAGAGAAGTTTTCCACAATCTTTTGAGCTGTATTAAAAGTTGCCTGCATGCAGGGCTTCGGCATAAGCTTTGCCAATGCTAGATTTTATATACCAAATAAGTGGTGTAAGATCACATCGTTAAATCCTCCGTATATCAATGGGTACCAATAGAATAGATTAGTTTCCCGATGCCTCGCTCGTCAGTATTCGGCTAGGTACGAATTTATACACCGACGGTTCAATGATGTGTCTTAATATTTCGCACCTCAAGTGCCGAGCTACAAAAGTGCCATCTACTCTGATGATCAAGAAGTAGAAACATGAGTCGAACAGAGAAGTTTTCCACAATCTTTTGAGCTGTATTAAAAGTTGCCTGCATGCAGGGCTTCGGCAAAAGCTTTGCCAATGCTAGATTATTATATACCAAATAAATGGTGTAAGATCACATCGTTAAATCCTTCGTATATCAATGGGTACCAATAGAATAGATTACTTTTGCGATGCCTCGCTCGTCAGTATTCGGCTAGGTACGAATTGATACACCGGCGGTTCAATGATGTGTCTTAATATTTTGCACCTCAAGTGCCGAGCTACAAAAATGCCATCTACTCTGATGACCAAGAAGTAGAAACACGACTCGAAAAGAGAAGTTTTCCACAATCTTTTGAGCTGTATTAAAAGTTGCCTGCATGCAGGGCTTCGGCAAAAGCTTTGCCAATGCTAGATTTTATATACCCAATAAATGGTGTAAGATCACATCGTTAAATCCTCCGTATATCAATGGGTACGAATAGAATAGACTAGTTTCGCGATGCCTCGCTCGTCAGTATTCGGCTAGGTACGAATTGATACACCTACGGTTCAATAATGTGTGTCTTAATATTTCGCACCTCCAGTGCCGAGCTACAAAAGTGCCGTCTAATCTGATGACCAAGAAGTAGAAACACGACTCGAAAAGAGAAGTTTTCCACAATCTTTTGAGCTGTATTAAAAGTTGCCTGCATGCAGGGCTTCGGCAAAAGCTTTGCCAATGCTAGATTATTATATACCAAATAAATGGTGTAAGATCACATCGTTAAATCCTCCGTATATCAATGGGTACCAATAGAATAGACTACTTTTGCGATGCCTCGCTCGTCAGTATTCGGCTAGGAACGAGTTGATACACCGACGGTTCAATGATGTGTCTTAATATTTTGCACCTCAAGTGCCGACCTACAAAAGTGCCATCTAATCTGATGACCAAGAAGTAGAAACACGACTCGAAAAGAGAAGTTTTCCACAATCTTTTGAGCTGTATTAAAAGTTGCCTGCATGCAGGGCTTCGGCAAAAGCTTTGCCAATGCTAGATTTTATATACCAAATAAATGGTGTAAGATCACATCGTTAAATCCTCCGTATATCAATGGGTATCAATAGAATAGACTAGTTTCACGATGCCTCGCTCGTCAGTATTCGGCTAGGTACGAATTGATACACTGACGGTTCAATGATGTGTCTTAATATTTCGCACCTCAAGTGCCGAGCTACAAAAGTTCCATCTACTCTGATGACCAAGAAGTAGAAACACGACTTGAAAAGAGAAGTTTTCCACAATCTTTTGAGCTGTATTAAAAGTTGCCTGCATGCAGGGCTTCGGCATAAGCTTTGCCAATGCTAGATTTTATATACCAAATAAGTGTTGTAAGATCACATCGTTAAATCCTCCGTATATCAATGGGTACCAATAGAATAGACTAGTTTCCCGATGCCTCGCTCGTCAGTATTCGGCTAGGTACGAATTTATACACCGACGGTTCAATGATGTGTCTTAATATTTCGCACCTCAATTGCCGAACTACAAAAGTGCCATCTACTCTGATGACCAAGAAGTAGAAACATGAGTCGAAAAGAGAAGTTTTCCACAATCTTTTGAGCTGTATTAAAAGTTGCCTGCATGCAGGGCTTCGGCAAAAGCTTTGCCAATGCTAGATTTTATATACCAAATAAATGGTGTAAGATTACATCGTTAAATCCTCCGTATATCAATGGGTACCAATAGAATAGACTACTTTTGCGATGCCTCGCTCGTCAGTATTCGGCTAGGTACGAGTTGATACACCGACGGCTCAATGATGTGTCTTAATATTTTGCACCTCAAGTGCCGAGCTACAAAAGTGCCATCTACTCTGATGACCAAGAAGTAGAAACACGACTCGAAAAGAGAAGTTTTCCACAATCTTTTGAGCTTTATTAAAAGTTGCCTGCATGCAGGGCTTCGGCAAAAGCTTTACCAATGCTAGATTTTATATACCAAATAAATGGTGTAAGATCACATCGTTAAATCCTCCGTATATCAATGGGTATCAATAGAATAGACTAGTTTCACGATGCCTCGCTCGTCAGTATTCGGCTAGGTACGAATTGATACACCGACGGTTCAATGATGTGTCTTAATATTTCGCAACTCAAGTGCCGAGCTACAAAAGTGCCATCTACTCTGATGACCAAGAAGTAGAAACACGACCCGAAAAGAGAAGTTTTCCACAATCTTTTGAGCTGTATTAAAAGTTGCCTGCATGCAGGGCTTCCGCAAAAGCTTTGCCAATGCTAGATTTTATATACCAAATAAATGGTGTAAGATCACATCGTTAAATCCTCCGTATATCAATGGGTACCAATAGAATAGACTAGTTTCGCGATGCCTCGCTCGTCAGTATTCGGCTAGGTACGAATTGATACACCGACGGTTCAATGATGTGTCTTAATATTTCGCACCTCAAGTGCCGAGCTACAAAAGTGCCATCTACTCTGATGACCAAGAAGTAGAAACTCGACTCGAAAAGAGAAGTTTTCCACAATCTTTTGAGCTGTATTAAAAGTTGCCTGCATGCAGGGCTTCGGCAAAAGCTTTGCCAATGTTAGATTTTGTATACCAAATAAATGGTGTAAGATCACATCGTTAAATCCTCCGTATATCAATGGGTACCAATAGAATAGACTAGTTTCGCGATGCCTCGCTCGTCAGTATTCGGCTAGGTACGAATTGATACACTGACGGTTCAATGATGTGTCTTAATATTTCGCACCTCAAGTGCCGAGCTACAAAATTTCCATCTACTCTGATGACCAAGAAGTAGAAACACGACTCGAAAAGAGAAGTTTTCCACAATCTTTTGAGCTGTATTAAAAGTTGCCTGCATGCAGGGCTTCGGCATAAGCTTTGCCAATGCTAGATTTTATATACCAAATAAGTGGTGTAAGATCACATCGTTAAATCCTCCGTATATCAATGGGTACCAATAGAATAGATTAGTTTCCCGATGCCTCGCTCGTCAGTATTCGGCTAGGTACGAATTTATACACCGACGGTTCAATGATGTGTCTTAATATTTCGCACCTCAAGTGCCGAGCTACAAAAGTGCCATCTACTCTGATGATCAAGAAGTAGAAACATGAGTCGAACAGAGAAGTTTTCCACAATCTTTTGAGCTGTATTAAAAGTTGCCTGCATGCAGGGCTTCGGCAAAAGCTTTGCCAATGCTAGATTATTATATACCAAATAAATGGTGTAAGATCACATCGTTAAATCCTCCGTATATCAATGGGTACCAATAGAATAGATTACTTTTGCGATGCCTCGCTCGTCAGTATTCGGCTAGGTACGAATTGATACACCGGCGGTTCAATGATGTGTCTTAATATTTTGCACCTCAAGTGCCGAGCTACAAAAATGCCATCTACTCTGATGACCAAGAAGTAGAAACACGACTCGAAAAGAGAAGTTTTCCACAATCTTTTGAGCTGTATTAAAAGTTGCCTGCATGCAGGGCTTCGGCAAAAGCTTTGCCAATGCTAGATTTTATATACCCAATAAATGGTGTAAGATCACATCGTTAAATCCTCCGTATATCAATGGGTACGAATAGAATAGACTAGTTTCGCGATGCCTCGCTCGTCAGTATTCGGCTAGGTACGAATTGATACACCTACGGTTCAATAATGTGTGTCTTAATATTTCGCACCTCCAGTGCCGAGCTACAAAAGTGCCGTCTAATCTGATGACCAAGAAGTAGAAACACGACTCGAAAAGAGAAGTTTTCCACAATCTTTTGAGCTGTATTAAAAGTTGCCTGCATGCAGGGCTTCGGCAAAAGCTTTGCCAATGCTAGATTATTATATACCAAATAAATGGTGTAAGATCACATCGTTAAATCCTCCGTATATCAATGGGTACCAATAGAATAGACTACTTTTGCGATGCCTCGCTCGTCAGTATTCGGCTAGGTACGAATTGATACACCGGCGGTTCAATGATGTGTCTTAATATTTTGCACCTCAAGTGCCGACCTACAAAAGTGCCATCTAATCTGATGACCAAGAAGTAGAAACACGACTCGAAAAGAGAAGTTTTCCACAATCTTTTGAGCTGTATTAAAAGTTGCCTGCATGCAGGACTTCGGCAAAAGCTTTGCCAATGCTAGATTTTATATACCCAATAAATGGTGTAAGATCACATCGTTAAATCCTCCGTATATCAATGGGTACCAATAGAATAGACTAGTTTCGCGATGCCTCGCTCTTCAGTATTCGGCTAGGTACGAATTGATACACCGACGGTTCAATGATGTGACTTAATATTTCGCACCTCAAGTGCCGAGCTACAAAAGTGCCATCTACTCTGATGACCAAGAAGTAGAAACACGAGTCGAAAAGAGAAGTTTTCCACAATCTTTTGAGCTGTATTAAAAGTTGCCTGCATGCAGGGCTTCGGCAAAAGCTTTGCCAATGCTAGATTTTATATACCAAATAAATGGTGTAAGATCACATCGTTAAATCCTCCGTATATCAATGGGTACCAATAGAATAGACTACTTTCGCGATGCCTCGCTCGTCAGTATTCGGTTAGGTACGAATTGATACACCGACGGTTCAATGATGTGTCTTAATATTTTGCACCTCAAGTCCCGAGCTACAAAAGTGCCATCTACTCTGATGACCAAGAAGTAGAAACACGACTCGAAAATAGAAGTTTTCCACAATCTTTTGAGCTGTATTAAAAATTGCCTGCATGCAGGGCTTCGGCAAAAGCTTTGCCAATGCTAGATTTTATATACCAAATAAATGGTGTAAGATCACATCGTTAAATCCTCCGTATATCAATGGGTACCAATAGAATAGACTAGTTTCCCGATGCCTCGCTCGTCAGTATTCGGCTAGGTACGAATTGATACACCGACGGTTCAATGATGTGTCTTAATATTTCGCACCTCAAGTGCCGAGCTACAAAAGTTCCATCTGCTCTGATGACCAAGAAATAGAAACACGACTCGAAAAGAGAAGTTTTCCACAATCTTTTGAGCTGTATTAAAAGGTGCTTGCATGCGAGGCTTCGGCAAAAGCATTGCCAATGCTTGATTTTATATACCAAATAAATGGTGTAAGATCACATCGTTAAATCCTCCGTATGTCAATGGGTACCAATAGAATAGACTAGTTTCGCGATGCCTCGCTCGTCAGTATTCGGCTAAGTACGAATTGATACACCGATGGTTCAATGATGTGTCTTAATATTTCGCACCTCAAGTGCCGAGCTACAAAAGTGCCATCTACTCTGAGACACAAGAAGTAGAAACACGACTCGAAAAGAGAAGTTTTCCACAATCTTTTGAGCTGTATTAAAAGTTGCGTGCATGCAGGGCTTCGGCAAGAGCTTTGCCAATGCTAGATTTTATATACCAAATAAATGGTGTAATATCACATCGTGAAATCCTCCGTGTATCAATGGGTACCAATAGAATAGACTAGTTTAGCGATGCCTCGCTCGTCAGTATTCGGCTAGGTACGAATTGATACACCGACGGTTCAATGATGTGTCTTAATATTTCGCACCTCAAGTGCCGGGCTACAAAAGTGCCATCTACTCTGATGACCAAGAAGTAGAAACACGACTCGAAAAGAGAAGTTTTCCACAATCTTTTGAGCTGTATTAAAAGTTGCCTGCATGCAGGGCTTCGGCAAAAGCTTTGCCAATGCTAGATTTTATATACCAAATAAATGGTGTAAGATCACATCGTTAAATCCTCCGTATATCAATGGGTACCAATAGAATAGACTAGTTTCGCGATGCCTCGCTCGTCAGTATTCGGCTAGGTACGAATTGATACACCTACGGTTCAATGATGTGTCTTAATATTTCGCACCTCAAGTGCCGAGCTACAAAAGTGCCGTCTACTCTGATGACCAAGAAGTAGAAACACGACTCGAAAAGAGAAGTTTTCCACAATTTTTGAGCTGTATTAAAAGTTGCCTGCATGCAGGGCTTCGGCAAAAGCTTTGCCAATGCTACATTTTATATACCAAATAAATGGTGTAAGATCACATCGTTAAATCCTCCGTATATCAATGGGTACCAATAGAATAGACTAGTTTCGCGATGCCTCGCTCGTCAGTATTCGGCTATGTACGAATTGTTACACCGACGGTTCAATGATGTGTCTTAATATTTCGCACCTCAAGTGCCGAGCTACAAAAGTGCCATCTACTCTGATGACCAAGAAGTAGAAACACGAATCGAAAAGAGAAGTTTTCCACAATCTTTTGAGCTGTATTAAAAGTTGCCTGCATGCAGGGCTTCGGCAAAAGCTTTGCCAATGCTAGATTTTATATACCAAATAAATGGTGTAAGATCACATCGTTAAATCCTCCGTATATCAATGGGTACCAATAGAATAGACTAGTTTCGCGATGTCTCGCTCGTCAGTATTCGGCTAGGTACGAATTGATACACCGACGGTTCAATGATGTGTCTTAATATTTTGCACCTCAAGTGCCGAGCTACAAAATTTCCGTCTACTCTGATGACCAAGAAGTAGAAACATGACTCGAAAAGAGAAGTTTTCCACAATCTTTTGAGCTGTATTAAAAGTTGCCTGCATGCAGGGCTTCGGCAAAAGCTTTGCCAATGCTAGATTTTATATACCAAATAAATGGTGTAAGATCACATCGTTAAATCCTCCGTATATCAATGGGTACCAATAGAATAGACTAGTTTCCCGATGCCTCGCTCGTCAGTATTCGGCTAGGTACGAATTGATACACTGACGATTCAATGATGTGTCTTAATATTTCGCACCTCAAGTGCCGAGCTACAAAAGTTCCATCTACTCTGATGACCAAGAAGTAGAAACACGACTCGAAAAGAGAAGTTTTCCACAATCTTTTGAGCTGTATTAAAAGTTGCCTGCATGCAGGGCTTCGGCAAAAGCATTGCCAATGCTAGATTTTATATACCAAATAAATGGTGGAAGATCACATCGTTAAATCCTCCGTATGTCAATGGGTACCAATAGAATAGACTAGTTTCGGGATGCCTCGCTGGTCAGTATTCGGCTAAATACGAATTGATACACCGAGGGTTCAATGATGTGTCTTAATATTTCGCACCTCAAGTGCCGAGCTACAAAAGTGCCATCTACTCTGATGACCAAGAAGTAGAAACACGACTCGAAAAGAGAAGTTTTCCACAATTTTTTGAGCTGTATTAAAAGTTGCCTGCATGCAGGGCTTCGGCAAAAGCTTTGCCAATGCTAGATTTTATATACCAAATAAATGGTGTAAGATCACATCGTTAAATCCTCCGTACATCAATGGGTACCAATAGAATAGACTAGTTTCACGATGCCTCGCTCGTCAGTATTCGGCTAGGTACGAATTGATACACCGACGGTTCAATGATGTGTCTTAATATTTCGCACCTCAAGTGCCGAGCTACAAAAGTGCCATCTACTCTGAGGAACAAGAAGTAGAAACACGACTCGAAAAGAGAAGTTTTCCACAATCTTTTGAGCTGTATTAAAAGTTGCGTGCATGCAGGGCTTCGGCAAAAGCTTTGCCAATGCTAGATTTTATATACCAAATAAATGGTGTAATATCACATCGTCAAATCCTCCGTGTATCAATGGGTACCAATAGAATAGACTAGTTTCGCGTTGCCTCGCTCGTCAGTATTCGGCTAGGTACGAATTGATACAACTACGGTTCAATGATGTGTCTTAATATTTCGCACCTCAAGTGCCGAGCTACAAAAGTGCCGTCTACTCTGATGAACAAGAATTAGAAACACGACTCGAAAAGAGAAGTTTTCCACAATCTTTTGAGCTGTATTAAAAGTTGCCTGCATGCAGGGCTTCGGCAAAAGCTTTGCCAATGCTAGATTTTATATACCAAATAAATGGTGTAAGATCACATCGTTAAATCCTCCGTATATCAATGGGTACCAATAGAATAGACTAGTTTCGCGATGCCTCGCTCGTCAGTATTCGGCAAGGTACGAATTGATACACCGACGGTTCAATGATGTGACTTAATATTTCGCACCTCAAGTGCCGAGCTACAAAACTGTCATCTACTCTGATGACCAAGAAGTAGAAACACGAGTCGAAAAGAGAAGTTTTCCACAATCTTTTGAGCTGTATTAAAAGTTGCCTGCATGCAGGGCTTCGGCAAAAGCTTTGCCAATGCTAGATTTTATATACCAAATAAATGGTGTAAGATCACATCGTTAAATCCTCCGTATATCAATGGGTACCAATAGAATAGACTAGTTTCCCGATGCCTCGCTCGTCAGTATTCGGCTAGGTACGAATTGATACACCGACGGTTCAATGATGTGTCTTAATATTTCGCACCTCAAGTGCCGAGCTACAAAAGTGCCATCTACTCTGATGACCAAGAAGTAGAAACACGACTCGAAAAGAGAAGTTTTCCACAATCTTTTGAGCTGTATTAAAAATTGCCTGCATGCAGGGCTTCGGCAAAAGCTTTGCGAATGCTAGATTTTATATACCAAATAAATGGTGTAAGATCACATCGTTAAATCCTCCGTATATCAATGGGTACCAATAGAATAGACTAGTTTCCCGATGCCTCGCTCGTCAGTATTCGGCTAGGTACGAATTGATACACCGACGGTTCAATGATGAGTCTTAATATTTCGCACCTCATGTGCCGAGCTACAAAAGTTCCATCTACTCTGATGACCAAGAAGTAGAAACACGACTCGAAAAGAGAAGTGTTCCACAATCTTTTGAGCTGTATTAAAAGTTGCCTGCATGCAAGGCTTCGGCAAAAGCATTGCCAATGCTTGATTTTATATACCAAATAAATGGTGTAAGATCACATCGTTAAATCCTCCGTATGTCAATGGGTACCAATAGAATAGACTAGTTTCACGATGCCTCGCTCGTCAGTATTCGGCTAGGTACGAATTGATACACCGAGGGTTCAATGATGTGTCTTAATATTTCGTACCTCAAGTGCCGAGCTACAAAAGTGCCATCTACTCTGATGACCAAGAAGTAGAAACACGACTCGAAAAGAGAAGTTTTCCACAATCTTTTGAGCTGTATTAAAAGTTGCCTGCATGCAGGGCTTCGGCAAAAGCTTTGCCAATGCTAGATTTTATATACCAAATAAATGGTGTAAGATCACATCGTTAAATCCTCCGTACATCAATGGGTACCAATAGAATAGACTAGTTTCACGATGCCTCGCTCGTCAGTATTCGGCTAGGTACGAATTGATACACCGAGGGTTCAATGATGTGTCTTAATATTTCGTACCTCAAGTGCCGAGCTACAAAAGTGCCATCTACTCTGAGGAACAAGAAGTAGAAACACGACTCGAAAAGAGAAGTTTTCCACAATCTTTTGAGCTGTATTAAAAGTTGCCTGCATGCAGGGCTTCGGCAAAAGCTTTGCCAATGCTAGATTTTATATACCAAATAAATGGTGTAAGATCACATCGTTAAATCCTCCGTACATCAATGGGTACCAATAGAATAGACTAGTTTCACGATGCCTCGCTCGTCAGTATTCGGCTAGGTACGAATTGATACACCGACGGTTCAATGATGTGTCTTAATATTTCGCACCTCAAGTGCCGAGCTATAAAAGTGCCATCTACTCTGAGGAACAAGAAGTAGAAACACGACTCGAAAAGAGAAGTTTTCCACAATCTTTTGAGCTGTATTAAAAGTTGCGTGCATGCAGGGCTTCGGCAAAAGCTTTGCCAATGCTAGATTTTATATACCAAATAAATGGTGTAAGATCACATCGTTAAATCCTCCGTATATCAATGGGTACCAATAGAATAGACTACTTTCGCGATGCCTCGCTCGTCAGTATTCGGCTAGGTACGAATTGATACACCGACGTTTCAATGATGTGTCTTAATATTTTGCACCTCAAGTGCCGAGCTACAAAAGTGCCATCTACTCTGATGACCAAGAAGTAGAAACACGACTCGAAAAGAGAAGTTTCCCACAATCTTTTGAGCTGTATTAAAAATTGCCTGCATGCAGGGCTTCGGCAAAAGCTTTGCGAATGCTAGATTTTATATACCAAATAAATGGTGTAAAATCACATCGTTAAATCCTCCGTATATCAATGGGTACCAATAGAATAGACTAGTTTCCCGATGCCTCGTTCGTCAGTATTCGGCTAGGTACGAATTGATACACCGACGGTTCAATGATGTGTCTTAATATTTCGCACCTCAAGTGCCGAGCTACAAAAGTTCCATCTACTCTGATGAACAAGAAGTAGAAACACGACTCGAAAAGAGAAGTTTTCCACAATCTTTTGAGCTGTATTAAAAGTTGCCTGCATGCAAGGCTTCGGCAAAAGCATTGCCAATGCTAGATTTTATATACCAAATAAATGGTGTAAGATCACATCCTTAAATCCTCCGTATGTCAATGGGTACCAATAGAATAGACTAGTTTCGCGATGCCTCGCTCGTCAGTATTCGGCTAAGTACGAATTGATACACCAAGGGTTCAATGATGTGTCTTAATATTTCGCACCTCAAGTGCCGAGCTACAAAAGTGCCATCTACTCTGAGGAACAAGAAGTAGAAACACGACTCGAAAAGAGAAGTTTTCCACAATCTTTTGAGCTGTATTAAAAGTTGCCTGCATGCAAGGCTTCGGCAAAAGCATTGCCAATGCTAGATTTTATATACCAAATAAATGGTGTAAGATCACATCGTTAAATCCTCCGTACATCAATGGGTACCAATAGAATAGACTAGTTTCACGATGCCTCGCTCGTCAGTATTCGGCTAGGTACGAATTGATACACCGACGGTTCAATGATGTGTCTTAATATTTCGCACCTCAAGTGCCGAGCTACAAAAGTTCCATCTACTCTGATGACCAAGAAGTAGAAACACGACTCGAAAAGAGAAGTTTTCCACAATCTTTTGAGCTGTATTAAAAGTTGCCTGCATGCAAGGCTTCGGCAAAAGCATTGCCAATGATAGATTTTATATACCGAATAAATGGTGTAAGATCACATCGTTAAATCCTCCGTACATCAATGGGTACCAATAGAATAGACTAGTTTCACGATGCCTCGCTCGTCAGTATTCGGCTAGGTACGAATTGATACACCGACGGTTCAATGATGTGTCTTAATATTTCGCACCTCAAGTGCCGAGCTACAAAAGTGCCATCTACTCTGAGGAACAAGAAGTAGAAACACGACTCGAAAAGAGAAGTTTTCCACAATCTTTTGAGCTGTATTAAAAGTTGCCTGCATGCAGGGCTTCGGCAAAAGCTTTGCCAATGCTAGATTTTATATACCAAATAAATGGTGTAAGATCACATCGTTAAATCCTCCGTACATCAATGGGTACCAATAGAATAGACTAGTTTCACGATGCCTCGCTCGTCAGTATTCGGCTAGGTACGAATTGATACACCGAGGGTTCAATGATGTGTCTTAATATTTCGCACCTCAAGTGCCGAGCTACAAAAGTGCCATCTACTCTGATGACCAAGAAGTAGAAACACGACTCGAAAAGAGAAGTTTTCCACAATCTTTTGAGCTGTATTAAAAGTTGCCTGCATGCAGGGCTTCGGCAAAAGCTTTGCCAATGCTAGATTTTATATACCAAATAAATGGTGTAAGATCACATCGTTAAATCCTCCGTACATCAATGGGTACCAATAGAATAGACTAGTTTCACGATGCCTCGCTCGTCAGTATTCGGCTAGGTACGAATTGATACACCGAGGGTTCAATGATGTGTCTTAATATTTCGTACCTCAAGTGCCGAGCTACAAAAGTGCCATCTACTCTGAGGAACAAGAAGTAGAAACACGACTCGAAAAGAGAAGTTTTCCACAATCTTTTGAGCTGTATTAAAAGTTGCCTGCATGCAGGGCTTCGGCAAAAGCTTTGCCAATGCTAGATTTTATATACCAAATAAATGGTGTAAGATCACATCGTTAAATCCTCCGTACATCAATGGGTACCAATAGAATAGACTAGTTTCACGATGCCTCGCTCGTCAGTATTCGGCTAGGTACGAATTGATACACCGACGGTTCAATGATGTGTCTTAATATTTCGCACCTCAAGTGCCGAGCTATAAAAGTGCCATCTACTCTGAGGAACAAGAAGTAGAAACACGACTCGAAAAGAGAAGTTTTCCACAATCTTTTGAGCTGTATTAAAAGTTGCGTGCATGCAGGGCTTCGGCAAAAGCTTTGCCAATGCTAGATTTTATATACCAAATAAATGGTGTAAGATCACATCGTTAAATCCTCCGTATATCAATGGGTACCAATAGAATAGACTACTTTCGCGATGCCTCGCTCGTCAGTATTCGGCTAGGTACGAATTGATACACCGACGTTTCAATGATGTGTCTTAATATTTTGCACCTCAAGTGCCGAGCTACAAAAGTGCCATCTACTCTGATGACCAAGAAGTAGAAACACGACTCGAAAAGAGAAGTTTCCCACAATCTTTTGAGCTGTATTAAAAATTGCCTGCATGCAGGGCTTCGGCAAAAGCTTTGCGAATGCTAGATTTTATATACCAAATAAATGGTGTAAAATCACATCGTTAAATCCTCCGTATATCAATGGGTACCAATAGAATAGACTAGTTTCCCGATGCCTCGTTCGTCAGTATTCGGCTAGGTACGAATTGATACACCGACGGTTCAATGATGTGTCTTAATATTTCGCACCTCAAGTGCCGAGCTACAAAAGTTCCATCTACTCTGATGAACAAGAAGTAGAAACACGACTCGAAAAGAGAAGTTTTCCACAATCTTTTGAGCTGTATTAAAAGTTGCCTGCATGCAAGGCTTCGGCAAAAGCATTGCCAATGCTAGATTTTATATACCAAATAAATGGTGTAAGATCACATCCTTAAATCCTCCGTATGTCAATGGGTACCAATAGAATAGACTAGTTTCGCGATGCCTCGCTCGTCAGTATTCGGCTAAGTACGAATTGATACACCAAGGGTTCAATGATGTGTCTTAATATTTCGCACCTCAAGTGCCGAGCTACAAAAGTGCCATCTACTCTGAGGAACAAGAAGTAGAAACACGACTCGAAAAGAGAAGTTTTCCACAATCTTTTGAGCTGTATTAAAAGTTGCCTGCATGCAAGGCTTCGGCAAAAGCATTGCCAATGCTAGATTTTATATACCAAATAAATGGTGTAAGATCACATCGTTAAATCCTCCGTACATCAATGGGTACCAATAGAATAGACTAGTTTCACGATGCCTCGCTCGTCAGTATTCGGCTAGGTACGAATTGATACACCGACGGTTCAATGATGTGTCTTAATATTTCGCACCTCAAGTGCCGAGCTACAAAAGTTCCATCTACTCTGATGACCAAGAAGTAGAAACACGACTCGAAAAGAGAAGTTTTCCACAATCTTTTGAGCTGTATTAAAAGTTGCCTGCATGCAAGGCTTCGGCAAAAGCATTGCCAATGATAGATTTTATATACCGAATAAATGGTGTAAGATCACATCGTTAAATCCTCCGTACATCAATGGGTACCAATAGAATAGACTAGTTTCACGATGCCTCGCTCCTCAGTATTCGGCTAGGTACGAATTGATACACCGACGGTTCAATGATGTGTCTTAATATTTCGCACCTCAAGTGCCGAGCTACAAAAGTGCCATCTACTCTGAGGAACAAGAAGTAGAAACACGACTCGAAAAGAGAAGTTTTCCACAATCTTTTGAGCTGTATTAAAAGTTGCGTGCATGCAGGGCTTCGGCAAAAGCTTTGCCAATGCTAGATTTTATATACCAAATAAATGGTGTAATATCACATCATCAAATCCTCCGTGTATCAATGGGTACCAATAGAATAGACTAGTTTCGCGATGCCTCGCTCGTCAGTATTCGGCTAGGTACGAATTGATACAACTACGGTTCAATGATGTGTCTTAATATTTCGCACCTCAAGTGCCGAGCTACAAAATTGCCGTCTACTCTGATGACCAAGAAGTAGAAACACGACTCGAAAAAAGAAGTTTTCCACAATCTTTTGAGCTGTATTAAAAGCTGCCTGCATGCAGGGCTTCGGCAAAAGCTTTGCCAATGCTAGATTTTATATACCAAATAAATGGTGTAAGATCACATCGTTAAATCCTCCGTATATCAATGGGTACCAATAGAATAGACTAGTTTCGCGATGCCTCGCTCGTCAGTATTCGGCAAGGTACGAATTGATACACCGACGGTTCAATGATGTGACTTAATATTTCGCACCTCAAGTGCCGAGCTACAAAACTGTCATCTACTCTGATGACCAAGAAGTAGAAACACGAGTCGAAAAGAGAAGTTTTCCACAATCTTTTGAGCTGTATTAAAAGTTGCCTGCATGCAGGGCTTCGGCAAAAGCTTTGCCAGTGCTAGATTTTATATACCAAATAAATGGTGTAAGATCAAATCGTTAAATCCTCCGTATATCAATGGGTACCAATAGAATAGACTAGTTTCCCGATGCCTCGCTCGTCAGTATTCGGCTAGGTACGAATTGATTCACCGACGGTTCAATGATGTGTCTTAATATTTCGCACCTCAAGTGCCGAGCTACAAAAGTGCCATCAACTCTGATGACCAAGAAGTAGAAACATGAGTCGAAAAGAGAAGTTTTCCACAATCTTTTGAGCTGTATTAAAAGTTGCCTGCATGCAGGGCTTCGACAAAATCTTTGCCAATGCTAGATTTTATATACCAAATAAATGGTGTAAGACCACATCGTTAAATCCTCCGTATATCAATGGGTACCAATAGAATAGACTACTTTCGCGATGCCTCGCTCGTCAGTATTCGGCTAGGTACGAATTGATACACCGACGGTTCAATGATGTGTCTTAATATTTTGCACCTTAAGTGCCGAGCTACAAAATTGCCATCTACTCTGATGACCAAGAAGTAGAAACACGACTCGAAAAGAGAAGTTTTCCACAATCTTTTGAGCTGTATTAAAAATTGCCTGCATGCAGGGCTTCGGCAAAAGCTTTCCGAATGCTAGATTTTATATACCAAATAAATGGTGTAAGATCACATCGTTAAATCCTCCGTATATCAATGGGTACCAATAGAATAGACTAGTTTCCCGATGCCTCGCTCGTCAGTATTCGGCTAGGTACGAATTGATACACCGACGGTTCAATGATGTGTCTTAATATTTCGCACCTCAAGTGCCGAGCTACAAAAGTTCCATCTACTCTGATGACCAAGAAGTAGAAACACGACTCGAAAAGAGAAGTTTTCCACAATCTTTTGAGCTGTATTAAAAGTTGCCTGCATGCAAGGCTTCGGCAAAAAGCATTGCCAATGCTAGATTTTATATACCAAATAAATGGTGTAAGATCACATCGTTAAATCCTCCGTATGTCAATGGGTACCAATAGAATAGACTAGTTTCGCGATGCCTCGCTCGTCAGTATTCGGCTAAGTACGAATTGATACACCGAGGGTTCAATGATGTGTCTTAATATTTCGCACCTCAAGTGCCGAGCTACAAAAGTGCCATCTACTCTGATGACCCAGAAGTAGAAACACAACTCGAAAAGAGAAGTTTTCCACAATCTTTTGACCTGTATTAAAAGTTGCCTGCATGCAGGGCTTCGGCGAAAGCTTTGCCAATGCTCGATTTTATATACCAAATAAATGGTGTAAGATCACATCGTTAAATCCTCCGTATATCAATGGGTACCAATAGAATAGACTAGTTTCCCGATGCCTCGCTCGTCAGTATTCGGCTAGGTACGAATTGATACAATGACGGTTCAATGATGTGTCTTAATATTTCGCACCTCAAGTGCCGAGCTACAAAAGTTCCATCTACTCTGATGACCAAGAAGTAGAAACACGACTCGAAAAGAGAAGTTTTCCACAATCTTTTGAGCTGTATTAAAAGTTGCCTGCATGCAAGGCTTCGGCAAAAGCATTGCCAATTATAGATTTTATATACCAAATAAATGGTGTAAGATCACATCGTTAAATCCTCCGCATGTCAATGGGTACCAATAGAATAGACTAGTTTCGCGATGCCTCGCTCGTCAGTATTCGGCTAAGTACGAATTGATACACCGAGGGTTCAATGATGTGTCTTAATATTTCGCACCTCAAGTGCCGAGCTACAAAAGTGCCATCTACTCTGAGGAACAAGAAGTAGAAACACGACTCGAAAAGAGAAGTTTTCCACAATCTTTTGAGCTGTATTAAAAGTTGCGTGCATGCAGGGCTTCGGCAAAAGCTTTGCCAATGCTAGATTTTATATACCAAATAAATGGTGTAATATCACATCGTCAAATCCTCCGTGTATCAATGGGTACCAATAGAATAGACTAGTTTCGCGATGCCTCGCTCATCAGTATTCGGCTAGGTAAGAATTGATACACCTACGGTTCAATGATGTGCCTTAATATTTCGCACCTCAAGTGCCGAGCTACAAAAGTGCCGTCTACTCTGATGACCAAGAAGTAGAAACACGACTCGAAAAGAGAAGTTTTCCACAATCTTTTGAGCTGTATTAAAGTTGCCTGCATGCAGGGCTTCGGCAAAAGCTTTGCCAATGCTAGATTTTTTATACCAAATAAATCGTGTAAGATCACATCGTTAAATCCTCCGTATATCAATGGGTACCAATAGAATAGACTAGTTACGCGATGCCTCGCTCGTCAGTATTCGGCTAGGTACGAATTGATACACCGACGGTTCAATGATGTGTCTTAATATTTTGCACCTCAAGTGCCGAGCTACAAAAGTGCCGTCTATTCTGATGACCAAGAAGTAGAAACACAACTCGAAAAGAGAAGTTTTCCGCAATCTTTTGAGCTGTATTAAAAGTTGCCTGCATGCAGGGCTTAGGCAAAAGCTTTGCCAATGCTAGATTTTATATACCAAATAAATGGTGTAATATCACATCGTTAAATCCTCCGTGTATGAATGGGTACCAATAGAATAGACTAGTTTAGCGATGCCTCGCTCGTCAGTATTCGGCTAGGTACGAATTGATACACCGACGGTTTAATGATGTGTCTTAATATTTCGCACCTCAAGTGCCGAGCTACAAAAGTGCCATCTACTCTGATGACCAAGAAGTAGAAACACGACTCGAAAAGAGAAGTTTTCCACAATCTTTTGAGCTGTATTAAAAGTTGCCTGCATGCAGGGCTTCGGCAAAAGCTTTGCCAATGCTAGATTTTATATACCAAATAAATGGTGTAAGATCACATCGTTAAATCCTCCGTATATCAATGGGTACCAATAGAATAGACTAGTTTCACGAAGCCTCGCTCGTCAGTATTCGGCTAGGTACGAATTGATACACCGACGGTTCAATGATGTGTCTTAATATTTCGCACCTCAGGTGCCGAGCTACAAAAGTGCCATCTACTCTGAGGAACAAGAAGTAGAAACACGACTCGAAAAGAGAAGTTTTCCACAATCTTTTGAGCTGTATTAAAAGTTGCGTGCATGCAGGGCTTCGGCAAAAGCTTTGCCAATGCTAGATTTTATATACCAAATAAATGGTGTAATATCACATCGTCAAATCCTCCGTGTATGAATGGGTACCAATAGAATAGACTAGTTTAGCGATGCCTCGCTCGTCAGTATTCGGCTAGGTACGAATTGATACACCGACGGTTTAATGATGTGTCTTAATATTTCGCACCTCAAGTGCCGAGCTACAAAAGTGCCGTCTACTCTGATGACCAAGAAGTAGAAACACGACTCGAAAAGAGAATTTTTCCACAATCTTTTGAGCTGTATTAAAAGTTGCCTGCATGCAGGGCTTCGGCAAAAGCTTTGCCAATGCTAGATTTTGTATACCAAATAAATGGTGTAAGATCACATCGTTAAATCCTCCGCATGTCAATGGGTACCAATAGAATAGACTAGTTTCGCGATGCCTCGCTCGTCAGTATTCGGCTAAGTACGAATTGATACACCGAGGGTTCAATGATGTGTCTTAATATTTCGCACCTCAAGTGCCGAGCTACAAAAGTGCCATCTACTCTGAGGAACAAGAAGTAGAAACACGACTCGAAAAGAGAAGTTTTCCACAATCTTTTGAGCTGTATTAAAAGTTGCGTGCATGCAGGGCTTCGGCAAAAGCTTTGCCAATGCTAGATTTTATATACCAAATAAATGGTGTAATATCACATCGTCAAATCCTCCGTGTATCAATGGGTACCAATAGAATAGACTAGTTTCGCGATGCCTCGCTCATCAGTATTCGGCTAGGTAAGAATTGATACACCTACGGTTCAATGATGTGCCTTAATATTTCGCACCTCAAGTGCCGAGCTACAAAAGTGCCGTCTACTCTGATGACCAAGAAGTAGAAACACGACTCGAAAAGAGAAGTTTTCCACAATCTTTTGAGCTGTATTAAAGTTGCCTGCATGCAGGGCTTCGGCAAAAGCTTTGCCAATGCTAGATTTTTTATACCAAATAAATCGTGTAAGATCACATCGTTAAATCCTCCGTATATCAATGGGTACCAATAGAATAGACTAGTTACGCGATGCCTCGCTCGTCAGTATTCGGCTAGGTACGAATTGATACACCGACGGTTCAATGATGTGTCTTAATATTTTGCACCTCAAGTGCCGAGCTACAAAAGTGCCGTCTATTCTGATGACCAAGAAGTAGAAACACAACTCGAAAAGAGAAGTTTTCCGCAATCTTTTGAGCTGTATTAAAAGTTGCCTGCATGCAGGGCTTAGGCAAAAGCTTTGCCAATGCTAGATTTTATATACCAAATAAATGGTGTAATATCACATCGTTAAATCCTCCGTGTATGAATGGGTACCAATAGAATAGACTAGTTTAGCGATGCCTCGCTCGTCAGTATTCGGCTAGGTACGAATTGATACACCGACGGTTTAATGATGTGTCTTAATATTTCGCACCTCAAGTGCCGAGCTACAAAAGTGCCATCTACTCTGATGACCAAGAAGTAGAAACACGACTCGAAAAGAGAAGTTTTCCACAATCTTTTGAGCTGTATTAAAAGTTGCCTGCATGCAGGGCTTCGGCAAAAGCTTTGCCAATGCTAGATTTTATATACCAAATAAATGGTGTAAGATCACATCGTTAAATCCTCCGTATATCAATGGGTACCAATAGAATAGACTAGTTTCACGAAGCCTCGCTCGTCAGTATTCGGCTAGGTACGAATTGATACACCGACGGTTCAATGATGTGTCTTAATATTTCGCACCTCAGGTGCCGAGCTACAAAAGTGCCATCTACTCTGAGGAACAAGAAGTAGAAACACGACTCGAAAAGAGAAGTTTTCCACAATCTTTTGAGCTGTATTAAAAGTTGCGTGCATGCAGGGCTTCGGCAAAAGCTTTGCCAATGCTAGATTTTATATACCAAATAAATGGTGTAATATCACATCGTCAAATCCTCCGTGTATGAATGGGTACCAATAGAATAGACTAGTTTAGCGATGCCTCGCTCGTCAGTATTCGGCTAGGTACGAATTGATACACCGACGGTTTAATGATGTGTCTTAATATTTCGCACCTCAAGTGCCGAGCTACAAAAGTGCCGTCTACTCTGATGACCAAGAAGTAGAAACACGACTCGAAAAGAGAATTTTTCCACAATCTTTTGAGCTGTATTAAAAGTTGCCTGCATGCAGGGCTTCGGCAAAAGCTTTGCCAATGCTAGATTTTGTATACCAAATAAATGGTGTAAGATCACATCGTTAAATCCTCCGTATATCAATGGGTACCAATAGAATAGACTAGTTTCGCGATGCCTCGCTCGTCAGTATTCGGCTATGTACGAATTGTTACACCGACGGTTCAATGATGTGCCTTAATATTTCGCACCTCAAGTGCCGAGCTACAAAAGTGCCATCTACTCTGATGACCAAGAAGTAGAAACACGAATCGAAAAGAGAAGTTTTCCACAATCTTTCGAGCTGTATTAAAAGTTGCCTGCATGCAGGGCTTCGGCAAAAGCTTTGCCAATGCTAGATTTTATATACCTAATAAATGGTGTAAGATCACATCGTTAAATACTCCGTATATCAATGGGTACCAATAGAATAGACTAGTTTCGCGATGCCTCGCTCGTCAGTATTCGGCTAGGTACGAATTGATACACCGACGGTTCAATGATGTGTCTTAATATTTTGCACTTCAAGTGCCGAGCTACAAAAGTGCCATCTACTCTGATGCAGCTCAGTTTTAATACAGCTCAAAAGATTGTGGAAAACTTCTCTTTTCGAGTCTTGTTTCTACTTCTTGGTCATCAGAGTAGATGGCACTTTTGTAGCTCGGCACTTAAGGTGCGAAATATTAAGACACGTCATTGAACCGTCGGTGTATCAATTCGTACCTAGCCGAATACTGACGGGCGAGGCATCGCGAAACTAGTCTATTCGATTGGTACCCATTGATATACGGAGGATTTAACGATGGGATCTTACACCATTTATTTGGTATATAAAATCTAGCATTGGCAAAGCTTTTGCCGAAGCCCTGCATCCAGGCAACTTTAATACAGCTCAAAAGATTGTGGAAAACTTCTCTTTTCGAGTCGTGTTTCTACTTCTTGGTCATCAGAGTAGATGGCACTTTTGTAGCTCGTCACTTGAGGTGCGAAATATTAAGACACATCATTGAACCGTCGGTGTATCAATTCGTAACTAGCCGAATACTGACGAGCGAGGCATCGCGAAACTAGTCTATTCTATTGTTACCCATGGATATACGGAGGATTTAACGATGTGATCTTACACGATTTATTTGGTATATAAAATCTAGCATTGGCAAAGCTTTTGCCGAAGCCCTGCATGCAGGCAACTTTTAATACAGCTCAAAAGATTGTGGAAAACTTCTCTTTTCGAGTCGTGTTTCTACTTCTTGTTCATCAGAGTAGATGGCACTTTTGTAGCTCGGCACTTGAGGTGCGAAATATTAAGACACATCATTGAACCGTCGGTGTATCAATTCGTACCTAGCCGAATACTGACGAGCGAGGCATCGCGAAACTAGTCTATTCTATTGGTACCCATTGATATACGGAGGATTTAGCGATGTGATCTTACACCATTTACTTGGTATATAAAATCTAGCATTGGGAAAGCTTGTGCCGAAGCCCTGCATGCAGGCAACTTTTAATACAGCTCAAAAGATTGTGGAAAACTTCTCTTTTCGAGTCGTGTTTCTACTTCTTGGTCATCAGAGTAGATGGCACTGCTGTAGCTCGGCACTTGAGGTGCGAAATATTAAGACACATCATTGAACCCTCTGTGTATCAATTCGTACCTAGCCGAAAACTGACGAGCGAGGCATCGCGAAACTAGACTATTCTATTGGTACCCATTGATATACGGAGGATTTAACGATGTGATCTTACACCATTTATTTGGTATATAAAATCTAGCATTGGCAAAGCTTTTGCCGAAGCCCTGCATGCAGGCAACTTTTAATACAGCTCAAAAGACTGTGGAAAACTTCTCTTTTCGAGTCGTGTTTCTACTTCTTGGTCATCAGAGTAGATGGCATTTTTGTAGCTCGGCACTTGAAGTGCGAAATATTAAGACACATCATTGAACCGTCGGTGTATCAATTCGTACCTAGCCGAAAACTGACGAGCGAGGCATCGCGAAACTAGACTATTCTATTGGTACCCATTGATATACGGAGGATTTAACGATGTGATCTTACACCATTTATTTGATATATAAAATCTAGCATTGGCAAAGCTTTTACCGAAGCCCTGCATGCAGGCAACTTTTAATACAGCTCAAAAGATTGTGGAAAACTTCTCTTTTCGAGTCGTGTTTCTACTTCTTGGTCATCAGAGTAGATGGCACTTTTGTAGCTCGGCACTTGAGGTGCGAAATATTAAGACACATCATTGAACCGTCGGTGTATCAATTCGTACCTAGCCGAATACTGACGAGGGAGGCATCGCGAAACTAGTCTATTCTATTGGTACCCATTGATATACGGAGGCTTTAACGATGTGATTTTACACCATTTATTTGGTATATAAAATCTAGCATTGGCAAAGCTTTTGCCGAAGCCCTGCATGCAGGCAACTTCTAATACAGCTAAAAAGATTGTGGAAAACTTCTCTTTTCGAGTCGTGTTTCTACTTCTTGGTCATCAGAGTAGATGGCACTTTTGTAGCTCGGCACTTGAGGTGCGAAATATTAAGACACATCATTGAACCGTCGGTGTATCAATTCGTACCTAGCAGAATACTGACGAGCGAGGCATCGCGAAATTAGTCTATTCGATTGGTACCCATTGATATACGGAGGATTTAACGATGTGGTCTCACACCATTTATTTGGTATTGGAAAACTTCTCTTTTTAGTCGTGTTTCTACTTCTTGGCCATCAGAGTAGATGGCACTTTTGTAGCTCGGCACTTGAGGTGCGAAATATTAAGACACATCATTGGACCGTCGGTGTATCAATTCGTACCTAGCCGAATACTGACGAGCGAGGCATCGCGAAGCTAGTCTATTCTATTGGTACCCATTGATATACGGAGGATTTAACGATGTGATCTTACACCATTTATTTGGTATATAAAATCTAGCATTGGCAAAGCTTTTGCCGAAGCCCTGCATGCAGGCAACTTTTAATACAGCTCAAAAGATTGTGGAAAACTTCTCTTTTCGAGTCGTGTTTCTACTTCTTGTTCATCAGAGTAGATGGCACTTTTGTAGCTCGGCACTTGAGGTGCGAAATATTAAGACACATCATTGAACCGGCGGTGTATCATTTCGTACCTAGCCGAAAACTGACGAGCGAGGCATCGCGAAACTAGTCTATTCTATTGGTACCCATTGATATACGGAGAATTTAACGATGTGATCTTACACCATTTATTTGGTATATAAAATATAGCATTGGCAAAGATTTTGCCGAAGCCCTGCATGCAGGCAACTTTTAATAAAGCTCAAAAGATTGTGGAAAACTTCTCTTTTCGAGTCGTGTTTCTACTTCTTGGTCATCAGAGTAGATGGCACTTTTGTAGATCGACACTTGAGGTGCGAAATATTAAGACACATCATTGAACCGTCGGTGTATCAATTCGTACCTAGCCGAATACTGACGAGCGAGGCATCGCGAAACTAGTCTATTCTATTGGTACCCATTGATATACGGAGGATTTAACGATGTGATCTTACACCATTTATTTGGTATATAAAATCTAGCATTGGCAAAGCTTTTGCCGAAGCCCTGCATGCAGGCAACTTTTAATACAGCTCAAATGAATGTGGAAAACTTCTCTTTTCGGGTCGTGTTTCTACTTCTTGGTCATCAGAGTAGATGGCACTTTTGTAGCTCGGCACTTGAGGTCCGAAATATTAAGACACATCATTGAACCGTCGGTGTATCAATTCGTACCTAGCCGAATACTGACGAGCGAGGCATCGCGAAACTAGCCTATTCGCTTGGTACCCATTGATATACGGAGGATTTAACGATGTGATCTTACACCATTTATTTGGTGTATAAAATCTAGCATTGGCAAAGCTTTTGCCGAAGCCCTGCATGCAGGCAACTTTTAATACAGCTCAAAAGATTTTGGAAAACTTCTCTTTTCGAGTCGTGTTTCTACTTCTTGGTCATCAGAGTAGATGGCAATTTTGTAGCTCGGCACTTGAGGTCCGAAATATTAAGACACATCATTGAACCGTCGGTGTATCAATTCGTACCTAGCCGAATACAGACGAGCGAGGCATCGCGAAACTAGTCTATTCTCTTGGTACCCATTGATATACGGAGGATTTAACGATGTGATCTTACACCATTTATTTGGTATATAAAACCTAGCATTGGCAAAGCTTTTGCCGAAGCCCTGCATGCAGGCAACTTTTAATACAGCTCAAAAGATTGTGGAAAACTTCTCTTTTCGAGTCGTGTTTCTACTTCTTGGTCATCAGAGTAGATGGCACTTTTGTAGCTCGGCACTTGAGGTGCGAATTATTAAGACACATCATTGGACCGTCGGTGTATCAATTCGTACCTAGCCGAATACTGACGAGCGAGGCATCGCGAAACTAGTCTATTCTATTGGTACCCATTGATATACGGAGGATTTAACTATGTGATCTTACACCATTTATTTGGTATATAAAATCTAGCATTGGCAAAGCTTTTGCCGAAGCCCTGCATGCAGGCAACTTTTAATACAGCTCAAAAGATTGTGGAAAACTTCTCTTTTCGAGTCGTCTTTCTACTTCTTGTTCATCAGAGTAGATGGCACTTTTGTAGCTCGGCACTTGAGGTGCGAAATATTAAGGCACATGATTGAACCGGTGGTGTATCAATTCGTACCTAGCCGAAAACTGACGAGCGAGGCATCGCGAAACTAGTCTATTCTATGGGTACCCATTGATATACGGAGAATTTAACGATGTGATCTTACACCATTTATTTGGTATATAAAATCTAGCATTGGCAAAGATTTTGCCGAAGCCCTGCATGCAGGCAACTTTTAATACAGCTCAAAAGATTGTGGAAAAATTCTCTTTTCGAGTCGTGTTTCTACTTCTTGGTCATCAGAGTAGATGGCACTTTTGTAGCTCGACACTTGAGGTGCGAAATATTAAGACACATCATTGAACCGTCGGTGTATCAATTCGTACCTAGCCGAATACTGACGAGCGAGGCATCGCGAAACTAGTCTATTCTATTTGTACCCATTGATATACGGAGGATTTAACGATGTGATCTTACACCATTTATTTGGTATATAAAATCTAGCATTGGCAAAGCTTTTGCCGAAGCCCTGCATGCAGGCAACTTTTAATACAGCTCAAAAGATTGTCGAAAACTTCTCTTTTCGAGTCGTGTTTCTACTTATTGGTCATCAGAGTAGATGGCACTTTTGTAGCTCGGCACTTGAGGTCCGAAATATTAAGACACATCATTGAACCGTCGGTGTATCAATTCGTACCTAGCCGAATACTGACGAGCGAGGCATCGCGAAACTAGTCTATTCTCTTGGTACCCATTGATATACGGAGGATTTAACGATGTGATCTAACACCATTTATTTGGTATATAAAATCTAGCATTGGCAAAGCTTTTGCCGAAGCCCTGCATGCAGGCAACTTTTAATACAGCTCAAATGATTGTGGAAAACTTCTCTTTTCGAGTCGTGTTTCTACTTCTTGGTCATCAGAGTAGATGGCACTTTTGTAGCTCGGCACTTGAGGTCCGAAATATTAAGACACATCATTGGACCGTCGGTGTATCAATTCGTACCTAGCCGAATACTGACGAGCGAGGCATCGCGAAACTTGTCTATTCTATTGGTACCCATTGATATACGGAGGATTTAACGATGTGATCTTACACCATTTATTTGGTATATAAAATCTAGCATTGGCAAAGCTTTTGCCAAAGCCCTGCATGCAGGCAACTTTTAATACAGTTCAAAAGATTGTGGAGAACTTCTCTTTTCGAGTCGTGTTTCTACTTCTTGTTCATCAGAGTAGATGGCATTTTGTAGCTCGGCACTTGAGGTGCGAAATATTAAGACACATCATTGAACCGGCGGTGTATCAATTCGTACCTAGCCGAAAACTGACGAGCGAGGCATCGCGAAACTAGTCTATTCTATTGGTACCCATTGATATACGGAGAATTTAACGATGTGATCTTACACCATTTATTTGGTATATAAAATCTAGCATTGGCAAAGATTTTGCCGAAGCCCTGCATGCAGGCAACTTTTAATACAGCTCAAAAGATTGTGGAAAACTTCTCTTTTCGAGTCGTGTTTCTACTTCTTGGTCATCAGAGTAGATGGCACTTTTGTAGCTCGACACTTGAGGTGCGAAATATTAAGACACATCATTGAACCCTCGGTGTATCAATTCGTACTTAGCCGGATACTGACGAGCGAGGCATCGCGAAACTAGTCTATTCTATTGGTACCCATTGACATACGGAGGATTTAACGATGTGATCTTACACCATTTATTTGGTATATAAAATCTAGCATTGGCAAAGATTTTGCCGATGCCCTGCATGCAGGCAACTTTTAATACAGCTCAAAAGATTGTTAAAAACTTCCCTTTTCGAGTCGTGTTTCTACTTCTTGGTCATCAGAGTAGATGGCACTTTTGTAGCTCGGCACTTGAGGTGCGAAATATTAAGACACATCATTGAACCCTCTGTGTATCAATTCGTACCTAGCCGAAAACTGACGAGCGAGGCATCGCGAAACTAGACTATTCTATTAGTACCCATTGATATACGGAGGATTTAACGATGTGATCTTACACCATTTATTTGGTATATAAAATCTAGCATTGGCAAAGCTTTTACCGAAGCCCTGCATGCAGGCAACTTTTAATACAGCTCAAAAGATTGTGGAAAACTTCTCTTTTCGAGTCGTGTTTCTACTTCTTGGTCATCAGAGTAGATGGCACTTTTGTAGCTCGGCACTTGAAGTGCGAAATATTAAGACACATCATTGAACCGTCGGTGTATCAATTCGTACCTAGCCGAATACTGACGAGGGAGGCATCGCGAAACTAGTCTATTCTATTGGTACCCATTGATATACGGAGGATTTAACGATGTGATTTTACACCATTTATTTGGTATATAAAATCTAGCATTGGCAAAGCTTTTGCCGAAGCCCTGCATGCAGGCAACTTCTAATACAGCTAAAAAGATTGTGGAAAACTTCTCTTTTCGAGTCGTGTTTCTACTTCTTGGTCATCAGAGTAGATGGCACTTTTGTAGCTCGGCACTTGAGGTGCGAAATATTAAGACACATCATTGAACCGGCGGTGTAACCATTCGTACCTAGCCGAATACTGACGAGCGAGGCATCGCGAAATTAGTCTATTCGATTGGTACCCATTGATATACGGAGGATTTAACGATGTGGTCTCACACCATTTATTTGGTATTGGAAAACTTCTCTTTTTAGTCGTGTTTCTACTTCTTGGTCATCAGAGTAGATGGCACTTTTGTAGCTCGGCACTTGAGGTGCGAAATATTAAGACACGTCATTGAACCGGCGGTGTATCAATTCGTACCTAGCCGAATACTGACGACCGAGGCATCGCGAAACTAGTCTCTTCTATTGGTACCCATTGAAATACGGAGGATTTAACGATGTGATCTTACACCATTTATTTGGTATATAAAATCTAGCATTGGCAAAGCTTTTGTCGAAGCCCTGCATGCAGGCAACTTTTAATACAGCTCAAAAGATTGTGGAAAACTTCCCTTTTCGAGTCGTGTTTCTACTTCTTGGTCATCAGAGTAGATGGCACTTTTGTAGCTCGGCACTTCAGGTGCGAAATATTAAGACACATCATTGAACCGTCGGTGTATCAATTCGTACCAAGCCGAAAACTGACGAGCGAGGCATCGCGAAACTAGTCTATTCTATTGGTACCCATTGATATACGGAAGATTTAACGATGTGATCTTACACCATTTATTTGGTATATAAAATCTAGCATTGGCAAAGATTTTGCCGAAGTCCTGCATGCAGGCAACTTTTAATAGAGCTCAAAAGATTGTGGAAAACTTCTCTTTTCGAGTCGTGTTTCTACTTCTTGGTCATCAGAGTAGATGGCACTTTTGTAGCTCGGCACTTGAGGTGCGAAATATTAAGACACATCATTGAACCGTCGGTGTATCAATTCGTACCTAGCCGAATACTGACGAGCGAGGCATCGCGAAACTAGTCTATTCTCTTGGTACCCATTGATATACGGAGGATGTAACGATGTGATCTTACACCATTTATTTGGTATATAAAATCTAGCATTGGCAAAGCTTTTGCCGAAGCCCTGCATGCAGGCAACTTTTAATACAGCTCAAAAGATTGTGGAAAACTTCTCTTTTCGAGTCGTGTTTCTACTTCTTGTTCATCAGAGTAGATGGCACTTTTGTAGCTCGGCACTTGAGGTGCGAAATATTAAGACACATCATTGAACCGGCGGTGTATCAATTCGTACCTAGCCGAAAACTGACGAGCGAGGCATCGCGAAACTAGTCTATTCTATTGGTACCCATTGATATACGGAGAATTTAACGATGTGATCTTACACCATTTATTTGGTATATAAAATCTAGCATTGGCAAAGATTTTGCCGAAGCCCTGCATGCAGGCAACTTCTAATACAGCTAAAAAGATTGTGGAAAACTTCTCTTTTCGAGTCGTGTTTCTACTTCTTGGTCATCAGAGTAGATGGCACTTTTGTAGCTCGGCACTTGAGGTGCGAAATATTAAGACACATCATTGAACCGGCGGTGTATCAATTCGTACCTAGCCGAATACTGACGAGCGAGGCATCGCGAAATTAGTCTATTCGATTGGTACCCATTGATATACGGAGGATTTAACGATGTGGTCTCACACCATTTATTTGGTATTGGAAAACTTCTCTTTTTAGTCGTGTTTCTACTTCTTGGTCATCAGAGTAGATGGCACTTTTGTAGCTCGGCACTTGAGGTGCGAAATATTAAGACACGTCATTGAACCGGCGGTGTATCAATTCGTACCTAGCCGAATACTGACGAGCGAGGCATCGCGAAACTAGTCTATTCTATTGGTACCCATTGAAATACGGAGGATTTAACGATGTGATCTTACACCATTTATTTGGTATATAAAATCTAGCATTGGCAAAGCTTTTGTCGAATCCCTGCATGCAGGCAACTTTTAATACAGCTCAAAAGATTGTGGAAAACTTCCCTTTTCGAGTCGTGTTTCTACTTCTTGGTCATCAGAGTAGATGGCACTTTTGTAGCTCGGCACTTCAGGTGCGAAATATTAAGACACATCATTGAACCGTCGGTGTATCAATTCGAACCTAGCCGAAAACTGACGAGCGAGGCATCGCGAAACTAGTCTATTCTATTGGTACCCATTGATATACGGAAGATTTAACGATGTGATCTTACACCATTTATTTGGTATATAAAATCTAGCATTGGCAAAGATTTTGCCGAAGTCCTGCATGCAGGCAACTTTTAATACAGCTCAAAAGATTGTGGAAAACTTCTCTTTTCGAGTCGTGTTTCTACTTCTTGGTCATCAGAGTAGTTGGCACTTTTGTAGCTCGGCACTTGAGGTGCGAAATATTATGACACATCATTGAACCGTCGGTGTATCAATTCGTACCTAGCCGAATACTGACGAGCGAGGCATCGCGACACTAGTCTATTCTCTTGGTACCCATTGATATACGGAGGATGTAACGATGTGATCTTACACCATTTATTTGGTATATAAAATCTAGCATTGGCAAAGCTTTTGCCGAAGCCCTGCATGCAGGCAACTTTTAATACAGCTCAAAAGATTGTGGAAAACTTCTCTTTTCGAGTCGTGTTTCTACTTCTTGGTCATCAGAGTAGATGGCACTTTTGTAGCTCGGCACTTGAGGTGCGAAATATTAAGACACATCATTGGACCGTCTGTGTATCAATTCGTACCTAGCCGAATACTGACGAGCGAGTCATCGCGAAACTAGTCTATTCTATTGGTACCCATTGATATACGGAGGATTTAACGATGTGATCTTACACCATTTATTTGGTATATAAAATCTAGCATTGTCAAAGCTTTTGCCGAAGCCCTGCATGCAGGCAACTTTTAATACAGCTCAAAAGATTGTGGAAAACTTCTCTTTTCGAGTCGTGTTTCTACTTCTTGTTCATCAGAGTAGATGGCACTTTTGTAGCTCGGCACTTGAGGTGCGAAATATTAAGACACATCATTGAACCGGCGGTGTATCAATTCGTACCTAGCCGAAAACTGACGATCGAGGCATCGCGAAACTAGACTATTCTATTGGTACCCATTGATATACGGAGAATTTAACGATGTGATCTTACACCATTTATTTGGTATATAAAATCTAGCATTGGCAAAGATTTTGCCGAAGCCCTGCATGCAGGCAACTTTTAATACAGCTCAAAAGATTGTGGAAAACTTCTCTTTTCGAGTCGTGTTTCTACTTCTTGGTCATCAGAGTAGATGGCACTTTTGTAGCTCGACACTTGAGGTGCGAAATATTAAGACATATCATTGAACCGTCGGTGTATCAATTCGTACCTAGCCGAATACTGACGAGCGAGGCATCGGGAAACTAGTCTATTCTATTGGTACCCATTGATATACGGAGGATTTAACGATGTGATCTTACACCATTTATTTGGTATATAAAATCTAGCATTGGCAAAGCTTTTGCCGAAGCCCTGCATGCAGGCAACTTTTAATACAGCTCAAATGAATATGGAAAACTTCTCTTTTCGAGTCGTGTTTCTACTTCTTGGTCATCAGAGTAGATGGCACTTTTGTAGCTCGGCACTTGAGGTCCGAAATATTAAGACACATCATTGAACCGTCGGTGTATCAATTCGTACCTAGCCGAATACTGACGAGCGAGGCATCGCGAAACTAGCCTATTCGCTTGGTACCCATTGATATACGGAGGATTTAACGATGTGATCTTACACCATTTATTTGGTGTATAAAATCTAGCATTGGCAAAGCTTTTACCGAAGCCCTGCATGCAGGCAACTTTTAATACAGCTCAAAAGATTGTGGAAAACTTCTCTTTTCGAGTCGTGTTTCTACTTCTTGGTCATCAGAGTAGATGGCAATTTTGTAGCTCGGCACTTGAGGTCCGAAATGTTAAGACACATCATTGAACCGTCGGTGTATCAATTCGTACCTAGCCGAATACTGACGAGCGAGGCATCGCGAAACTAGTCTATTCTCTTGGTACCCATTGATATACGGAGGATTTAACGATGTGATCTTACACCATTTATCTGGTATATAAAATCTAGCATTGGCAAAGCTTTTGCCGAAGCCCTGCATGCAGGCAACTTTTAATACAGCTCAAAAGATTGTGGAAAACTTCTCTTTTCGAGTCGTGTTTCTACTTCTTGGTCATCAGAGTAGATGGCACTTTTGTAGCTCGGCACTTGAGGTGCGAAATATTAAGACACATCATTGGACCGTCGGTGTATCAATTCGTACCTAGCCGAATACTGACGAGCGAGGCATCGCGAAACTAGTCTATTCTATTGGTACCCATTGAAATACGGAGGATTTAACGATGTGATCTTACACCATTTATTTGGTATATAAAATCTATCATTGGCAAAGCTTTTGTCGAAGCCCTGCATGCAGGCAACTTTTAATATAGCTCAAAAGATTGTGGAAAACTTCCCTTTTCGAGTCGTGTTTCTACTTCTTGGTCATCAGAGTAGATGGCACTTTTGTAGCTCGGCACTTCAGGTGCGAAATATTAAGACACATCATTGAACCGTCGGTGTATCAATTCGTACCTAGCCGAAAAGTGACGAGCGAGGCATCGCGAAACTAGTCTATTCTATTGGTACCCATTGATATACGGAAGATTTAACGATGTGATCTTACACCATTTATTTGGTATATAAAATCTAGCATTGGCAAAAATTTTGCCGAAGTCCTGCATGCAGGCAACTTTTAATACAGCTCAAAAGATTGTGGAAAACTTCTCTTTTCGAGTCGTGTTTCTACTTCTTGGTCATCAGAGTAGATGGCACTTTTGTAGCTCGGCACTTGAGGTGCGAAATATTAAGACACATCATTGAACCGTCGGTGTATCAATTCGTACCTAGCCGAATACTGACGAGCGAGGCATCGCGAAACTAGTCTATTCTCTTGGTACCCATTGATATACGGAGGATGTAACGATGTGATCTTACACCATTTATTTGGTATATAAAATCTAGCATTGGCAAAGCTTTTGCCGAAGCCCTGCATGCAGGCAACTTTTAATACAGCTCAAAAGATTGTGGAAAACTTCTCTTTTCGAGTCGTGTTTCTACTTTTTGGTCATCAGAGTAGATGGCATTTTTGTAGCTCGGCACTTGAGGTGCGAAATATTAAGACACATCATTGGACCGTCGGTGTATCAATTCGTACCTAGCCGAATACTGACGAGCGAGGCATCGCGAAACTAGTCTATTCTATTGGTACCCATTGATATACGGAGGATTTAACGATGTGATCTTACACCATTTATTTGGTATATAAAATCTAGCATTGTCAAAGCTTTTGCCGAAGCCCTGCATGCAGGCAACTTTTAATACAGCTCAAAAGATTGTGGAAAACTTCTCTTCTCGAGTCGTGTTTCTACTTCTTGTTCATCAGAGTAGATGGCACTTTTGTAGCTCGGCACTTGAGGTGCGAAATATTAAGACACATCATTGAACCGGCGGTGTATCAATTCGTACCTAGCCGAAAACTGACGAGCGAGGCATCGCGAAACTAGTCTATTCTATTGGTACCCATTGATATACGGAGAATTTAACGATGTGATCTTACACCATTTATTTGGTATATAAAATCTAGCATTGGCAAAGATTTTGCCGAAGCCCTGCATGCAGGCAACTTTTAATACAGCTCAAAAGAATGTGGAAAACTTCTCTTTTCGAGTCGTGTTTCTACTTCTTGGTCATCAGAGTAGATGGCACTTTTGTAGCTCGGCACTTGAGGTCCGAAATATTAAGACACATCATTGAACCGTCGGTGTATCAATTCGTACCTAGCCGAATACTGACGACCGAGGCATCGCGAAACTAGCCTATTCGCTTGGTACCCATTGATATACGGAGGATTTAACGATGTGATCTTACACCATTTATTTGGTGTATAAAATCTAGCATTGGCAAAGCTTTTGCCGAAGCCCTGCATGCAGGCAACTTTTAATACAGCTCAAAAGATTGTGGAAAACTTCTCTTTTCGAGTCGTGTTTCTACTTCTTGTTCATCAGAGTAGATGGCACTTTTGTAGCTCGGCACTTGAGGTCCGAAATATTAAGACACATCATTGAACTGTCGGTGTATCAGTTCGTACCTAGCCGAATACTGACGAGCGAGGCATTCCGAAACTAGTCTATTCTCTTGGTACCCATTGATATACGGAGGATTTAACGATGTGATCTTACACCATGTATTTGGTATATAAAATCTAGCATTGGCAAAGCTTTTGCCGAAGCCCTGCATGCAGGCGACTTTTATTACAGCTCAAAAGATTGTGGAAAACTTCCCTTTTCGAGTCGTGTTTCTACTTCTTGGTCATCAGAGTAGATTGCACTTTTGTAGCTAGGCACTTGAGGTCCGAAATATTAAGACACATCATTGGACCGTCGGTGTATCAATTCGTACCTAGCCGAATACTGACGAGCGAGGCATCGCGAAACTAGTCTATTCTATTGGTACCCATTGATATACGGAGGATTTAACGATGTGATCTTACACCATTTATTTGGTATATAAAATCTAGCATTGGCAAAGATTTTGCCGAAGCCCTGCATGCAGGCAACTTTTAATACAGTTCAAAATATTGTGGAAAACTTCTCTTTTCGAGTCGTGTTTCTACTTCTTGTTCATCAGAGTAGATGGCAATTTTGTAGCTCGGCACTTGAGGTGCGAAATATTAAGACACATCATTGAACCGGCGGTGTATCAATTCGTACCTAGCCGAAAAGTGACGAGCGAGGCATCGCGAAACTAGTCTATTCTATTGGTACCCATTGATATACGGAGAATTTAACGATGTGATCTTACACCATTTATTTGGTATATAAAATCTAGCATTGGCAAAGATTTTGCCGAAGACCTGCATGCAGGCAACTTTTAATACAGCTCAAAAGATTGTGGAAAACTTCTCTTTTCGAGTCGTGTTTCTACTTCTTGGTCATCAGAGTAGATGGCACTTTTGTAGCTCGGCACTTGAGGTCCGAAATATTAAGACACATCATTGAACCGTCGGTGTATCAATTCGTACCTAGCCGAATACTGACGAGCGAGGCATCGCGAAACTAGTCTATTCTATTGGTACCCATTGATATACGGAGGATTTAACGATGTGATCTTACACCATTTATTTGGTATATAAAATCTAGCATTGTCAAAGCTGTTGCCGAAGCCCTGCATGCAGGCAACTTTTAATACAGCTCAAAAGATTGTGGAAAACTTCTCTTTTCGAGTCGTGTTTCTACTTCTTGTTCATCAGAGTAGATGGCACTTTTGTAGCTCGGCACTTGAGGTGCGAAATATTAAGACACATCGTTGAACCGGCGGTGTATCAATTCGTACCTAGCCGAAAACTGACGAGCGAGGCATCGCGAAACTAGTCTATTCTATTGGTACCCATTGATATACGGAGAATTTAACGATGTGATCTTACACCATTTATTTGGTATATAAAATCTAGCATTGGCAAAGATTTTGCCGAAGCCCTGCATGCAGGCAACTTTTAATACAGCTCAAAAGATTGTGGAAAACTTCTCTTTTCGAGTCGTGTTTCTACTTCTTGGTCATCAGAGTAGATGGCACTTTTGTAGCTCGACACTTGAGGTGCGAAATATTAAGACATATCATTGAACCGTCAGTGTATCAATTCGTACCTAGCCTAATACTGACGAGCGAGGCATCGCTAAACTAATCTATTCTATTGGTACCCATTGATATACGGAGGATTTAACGATGTGATCTTACACCATTTATTTGGTATATAAAATCTAGCATTGGCAAGGCTTTTGCCGAAGCCCTGCATGCAGGCAACTTTTAATACAGCTCAAATGAATGTGGAAAACTTCTCTTTTCGAGTCGTGTTTCTACTTCTTGGTCATCAGAGTAGACGGCACTTTTGTAGCTCGGCACTTGACGTCCGAAATATTAAGACACATCATTGAACCGTCGGTGTATCAATTCGTACCTAGCCGAATACTGACGAGCGAGGCATCGCGAAACTAGTCTATTCTCTTGGTACCCATTGATATACGGAGGATTTAACGATGTGATCTTACACCATTTATTTGGTATATAAAATCTAGCATTGGCAAAGCTTTTGCCGAAGCCCTGCATGCAGGCAACTTTTAATACAGCTCAAAAGATTGTGGAAAACTTCTCTTTTCGAGTCGTGTTTCTACTTCTTGGTCATCAGAGTAGATGGCACTTTTGTAGCTCGGCACTTGAGGTGCGAAATATTAAGACACATCATTGGACCGTCGGTGTATCAATTCGTACCTAGCCGAATACTGACGAGCGAGGCATCGCGAAACTAGTCTATTCTATTGGTACCCATTGATATACGGAGGATTTAACGATGTGATCTTACACCATTTATTTGGTATATAAAATCTAGCATTGTCAAAGCTTTTGCCGAAGCCCTGCATGCAGGCAACTTTTAATACAGCTCAAAAGATTGTGGAAAACTTCTCTTCTCGAGTCGTGTTTCTACTTCTTGTTCATCAGAGTAGATGGCACTTTTGTAGCTCGGCACTTGAGGTGCGAAATATTAAGACACATCATTGAACCGGCGGTGTATCAATTCGTACCTAGCCGAAAACTGACGAGCGAGGCATCGCGAAACTAGTCTATTCTATTGGTACCCATTGATATACGGAGAATTTAACGATGTGATCTTACACCATTTATTTGGTATATAAAATCTAGCATTGGCAAAGATTTTGCCGAAGCCCTGCATGCAGGCAACTTTTAATACAGCTCAAAAGATTGTGGAAAACTTCTCTTTTCGAGTCGTGTTTCTACTTCTTGGTCATCAGAGTAGATGGCACTTTTGTAGCCCGACACTTGAGGTGCGAAATATTAAGACATATCATTGAACCGTCGGTGTATCAATTCGTACCTAGCCTAATACTGACGAGCGAGGCATCGCGAAACTAGTCTATTCTATTGGTACCCATTGATATACGGAGGATTTAACGATGTGATCTTACACCATTTATTTGGTATATAAAATCTAGCATTGGCAAGGCTTTTGCCGAAGCCCTGCATGCAGGCAACTTTTAATACAGCTCAAATGAATGTGGAAAACTTCTCTTTTCGAGTCGTGTTTCTACTTCTTGGTCATCAGAGTAGATGGCACTTTTGTAGCTCGGCACTTGAGGTCCGAAATATTAAGACACATCATTGAACCGTCGGTGTATCAATTCGTACCTAGCCGAATACTGACGAGCGAGGCATCGCGAAACTAGCCTATTCGCTTGGTACCCATTGATATACGGAGGATTTAACGATGTGATCTTACACCATTTATTTGGTGTATAAAATCTAGCATTGGCAAAGCTTTTACCGAAGCCCTGCATGCAGGCAACTTTTAATACAGCTCAAAAGATTGTGGAAAACTTCTCTTTTCGAGTCGTGTTTCTACTTCTTGGTCATCAGAGTAGATGGCAATTTTGTAGCTCGGCACTTGTGGTCCGAAATGTTAAGACACATCATTGAACCGTCGGTGTATCAATTCGTACCTAGCCGAATACTGACGAGCGAGGCATCGCGAAACTAGTCTATTCTCTTGGTACCCATTGATATACGGAGGATTTAACGATGTGATCTTACACCATTTATTTGGTATATAAAATCTAGCATTGGCAAAGATTTTGCCGAAGCCCTGCATGCAGGCAACTTTTAATACAGCTCAAAAGATTATGGAAAACTTCTCTTTTCGAGTCGTGTTTCTACTTCTTGGTCATCAGAGTAGATGGCACTGTTGTAGCTCGGCACTTGAGGTGCGAAATATTAAGACACATCATTGGACCGTCGGTGTATCAATTCGTACCTAGCCGAATACTGACGAGCGAGGCATCGCGAAACTAGTCTATTCTATTGGTACCCATTGTTATACGGAGGATTTAACTATGTGATCTTACACCATTTATTTGGTATATAAAATCTAGCATTGGCAAAACTTTTGCCGAAGCCCTGCATGCAGGCAACTTTTAATACAGCTCAAAAGATTGTGGAAAACTTCTCTTTTCGAGTCGTGTTTCTACTTCTTGTTCATCAGAGTAGATGGCACTTTTGTAGCTCGGCACTTGAGGTGCGAAATATTAAGACACATCATTGAACCGGCGGTGTATCAATTCGTACCTAGCCGAAAACTGACGAGCGAGGCATCGCGAAACTAGTCTATTCTATTGGTACCCATTGATATACGGAGAATTTAACGATGTGATCTTACACCATTTATTTGGTATATAAAATCTAGCATTGGCAAAGATTTTGCCGAAGCCCTGCATGCAGGCAACTTTTAATACAGCTCAAAAGATTGTGGAAAACTTCTCTTTTCGAGTCGTGTTTCTACTTCTTGGTCATCAGAGTAGATGGCACTTTTGTAGCTCGACACTTGAGGTGCGAAATATTAAGACACAGCATTGAACCGTCGGTGTATCAATTCGTACCTAGCCGAATACTGACGAGCGAGGCATCGCGAAATTAGTCTATTCTATTTGTACCCATTGATATACGGAGGATTTAACGATGTAATCTTACACCATTTATTTGGTATATAAAATCTAGCATTGGCAAAGCTTTTGCCGAAGCCCTGCATGCAGGCAACTTTTAATACAGCTCAAAAGAATGTGGAAAACTTCTCTTTTCGAGTCGTGTTTCTACTTCTTGGTCATCAGAGTAGATGGCACTTTTGTAGCTCGGCACTTGAGGTCCGAAATATTAAGACACATCATTGAACCGTCGGTGTATCAATTCGTACCTAGCCGAATACTGACGAGAGAGGCATCGCGAAACTAGCCTATTCGCTTGGTACCCATTGATATACGGAGGATTTAACGATGTGATCTTACACCATTTATTTGGTGTATAAAATCTAGCTTTGGCAAAGCTTTTGCCGAAGCCCTGCATGCAGGCAACTTTTAATACAGCTCAAAAGATTGTGGAAAACTTCTCTTTTCGAGTCGTGTTTCTACTTCTTGTTCATCAGAGTAGATGGCACTTTTGTAGCTCGGCACTTGAGGTCCGAAATATTAAGACACATCATTGAACTGTCGGTGTATCAGTTCGAACCTAGCCGAATACTGACGAGCGAGGCATTCCGAAACTAGTCTATTCTCTTGGTACCCATTGATATACGGAGGATTTAACGATGTGATCTTACACCATGTATTTGGTATATAAAATCTAGCATTGGCAAAGCTTTTGCCGAAGCCCTGCATGCAGGCAACTTTTAATACAGCTCAAAAGATTGTGGAAAACTTCCCTTTTCGAGTCGTGTTTCTACTTCTTGGTCATCAGAGTAGATTGCACTTTTGTAGCTAGGCACTTGAGGTCCGGAATATTAAGACACATCATTGGACCGTCGGTGTATCAATTCGTACCTAGCCGAATACTGACGAGCGAGGCATCGCGAAACTAGTCTATTCTATTGGTACCCATTGATATACGGAGGATTTAACGATGTGATCTTACACCATTTATTTGGTATATAAAATCTAGCATTGGCAAAGATTTTGCCGAAGCCCTGCATGCAGGCAACTTTTAATACAGTTCAAAATATTGTGGAAAACTTCTCTTTTCGAGTCGTGTTTCTACTTCTTGTTCATCAGAGTAGATGGCAATTTTGTAGCTCGGCACTTGAGGTGCGAAATATTAAGACACATCATTGAACCGGCGGTGTATCAATTCGTACCTAGCCGAAAAGTGACGAGCGAGGCATCGCGAAACTAGTCTATTCTATTGGTACCCATTGATATACGGAGAATTTAACGATGTGATCTTACACCATTTATTTGGTATATAAAATCTAGCATTGGCAAAGATTTTGCCGAAGACCTGCATGCAGGCAACTTTTAATACAGCTCAAAAGATTGTGGAAAACTTCTCTTTTCGAGTCGTGTTTCTACTTCTTGGTCATCAGAGTAGATGGCACTTTTGTAGCTCGGCACTTGAGGTCCGAAATATTAAGACACATCATTGAACCGTCGGTGTATCAATTCGTACCTAGCCGAATACTGACGAGCGAGGCATCGCGAAACTAGTCTATTCTATTGGTACCCATTGATATACGGAGGATTTAACGATGTGATCTTACACCATTTATTTGGTATATAAAATCTAGCATTGTCAAAGCTGTTGCCGAAGCTCTGCATGCAGGCAACTTTTAATACAGCTCAAAAGATTGTGGAAAACTTCTCTTTTCGAGTCGTGTTTCTACTTCTTGTTCATCAGAGTAGATGGCACTTTTGTAGCTCGGCACTTGAGGTGCGAAATATTAAGACACATCGTTGAACCGGCGGTGTATCAATTCGTACCTAGCCGAAAACTGACGAGCGAGGCATCGCGAAACTAGTCTATTCTATTGGTACCCATTGATATACGGAGAATTTAACGATGTGATCTTACACCATTTATTTGGTATATAAAATCTAGCATTGGCAAAGATTTTGCCGAAGCCCTGCATGCAGGCAACTTTTAATACAGCTCAAAAGATTGTGGAAAACTTCTCTTTTCGAGTCGTGTTTCTACTTCTTGGTCATCAGAGTAGATGGCACTTTTGTAGCTCGACACTTGAGGTGCGAAATATTAAGACATATCATTGAACCGTCAGTGTATCAATTCGTACCTAGCCTAATACTGACGAGCGAGGCATCGCTAAACTAATCTATTCTATTGGTACCCATTGATATACGGAGGATTTAACGATGTGATCTTACACCATTTATTTGGTATATAAAATCTAGCATTGGCAAGGCTTTTGCCGAAGCCCTGCATGCAGGCAACTTTTAATACAGCTCAAATGAATGTGGAAAACTTCTCTTTTCGAGTCGTGTTTCTACTTCTTGGTCATCAGAGTAGACGGCACTTTTGTAGCTCGGCACTTGACGTCCGAAATATTAAGACACATCATTGAACCGTCGGTGTATCAATTCGTACCTAGCCGAATACTGACGAGCGAGGCATCGCGAAACTAGTCTATTCTCTTGGTACCCATTGATATACGGAGGATTTAACGATGTGATCTTACACCATTTATTTGGTATATAAAATCTAGCATTGGCAAAGCTTTTGCCGAAGCCCTGCATGCAGGCAACTTTTAATACAGCTCAAAAGATTGTGGAAAACTTCTCTTTTCGAGTCGTGTTTCTACTTCTTGGTCATCAGAGTAGATGGCACTTTTGTAGCTCGGCACTTGAGGTGCGAAATATTAAGACACATCATTGGACCGTCGGTGTATCAATTCGTACCTAGCCGAATACTGACGAGCGAGGCATCGCGAAACTAGTCTATTCTATTGGTACCCATTGTTATACGGAGGATTTAACTATGTGATCTTACACCATTTATTTGGTATATAAAATCTAGCATTGGCAAAGCTTTTGCCGAAGCCCTGCATGCAGGCAACTTTTAATACAGCTCAAAAGATTGTGGAAAACTTCTCTTTTCGAGTCGTGTTTCTACTTCTTGTTCATCAGAGTAGATGGCACTTTTGTAGCTCGGCACTTGAGGTGCGAAATATTAAGACACATCATTGAACCGGCGGTGTATCAATTCGTACCTAGCCGAAAACTGACGAGCGAGGCATCGCGAAACTAGTCTATTCTATTGGTACCCATTGATATACGGAGAATTTAACGATGTGATCTTACACCATTTATTTGGTATATAAAATCTAGCATTGGCAAAGATTTTGCCGAAGCCCTGCATGCAGGCAACTTTTAATACAGCTCAAAAGATTGTGGAAAACTTCTCTTTTCGAGTCGTGTTTCTACTTCTTGGTCATCAGAGTAGATGGCACTTTTGTAGCTCGACACTTGAGGTGCGAAATATTAAGACACATCATTGAACCGTCGGTGTATCAATTCGTACCTAGCCGAATACTGACGAGCGAGGCATCGCGAAATTAGTCTATTCTATTTGTACCCATTGATATACGGAGGATTTAACGATGTGATCTTACACCATTTATTTGATATATAAAATCTAGCATTGGCAAAGCTTTTGCCGAAGCCCTGCATGCAGGCAACTTTTAATAGAGCTCAAAAGAATGTGGAAAACTTCTCTTTTCGAGTCGTGTTTCTACTTCTTGGTCATCAGAGTAGATGGCACTTTTGTAGTTCGGCACTTGAGGTCCGAAATATTAAGACACATCATTGAACCGTCGGTGTATCAATTCGTACCTAGCCGAATACTGACGAGCGAGGCATCGCGAAACTAGCCTATTCGCTTGGTACCCATTGATATACGGAGGATTTAACGATGTGATCTTACACCATTTATTTGGTGTATAAAATCTAGCATTGGCAAAGCTTTTGCCGAAGCCCTGCATGCAGGCAACTTTTAATACAGCTCAAAAGATTGTGGAAAACTTCTCTTTTCGAGTCGTGTTTCTACTTCTTGGTCATCAGAGTAGATGGCACTTTTGTAGCTCGGCACTTGAGGTCCGAAATATTAAGACACATCATTGAACTGTCGGTGTATCAGTTCGTACCTAGCCGAATACTGACGAGCGAGGCATTCCGAAACTAGTCTATTCTCTTGGTACCCATTGATATACGGAGGATTTAACGATGTGATCTTACACCATGTATTTGGTATATAAAATCTAGCATTGGCAAAGCTTTTGCCGAGGCCCTGCATGCAGGCAACTTTTAATACAGCTCAAAAGATTGTGGAAAACTTCCCTTTTCGAGTCGTGTTTCTACTTCTTGGTCATCAGAGTAGATTGCACTTTTGTAGCTAGGCACTTGAGGTCCGAAATATTAAGACACATCATTGGACCGTCGGTGTATCAATTCGTACCTAGCCGAATACTGACGAGCGAGGCATCGCGAAACTAGTCTATTCTATTGGTACCCATTGATATACGTAGGATTTAACGATGTGATCTTACACCATTTATTTGGTATATAAAATCTAGCATTGGCAAAGATTTTGCCGAAGCCCTGCATGCAGGCAACTTTTAATACAGTTCAAAAGATTGTGGAAAACTTCTCTTTTCGAGTCGTGTTTCTACTTCTTGTTCATCAGAGTAGATGGCACTTTTGTAGCTCGGCACTTGAGGTGCGAAATATTAAGACACATCATTGAACCGGCGGTGTAACAATTCGTACCTAGCCGAAAAGTGACGAGCGAGGCATCGCGAAACTAGTCTATTCTATTGGTACCCATTGATATACGGAGAATTTAACGATGTGATCTTACACCATTTATTTGGTATATAAAATCTAGCATTGGCAAAGATTTTGCCGAAGACCTGCATGCAGGCAACTTTTAATACAGCTCAAAAGATTGTGGAAAACTTCTCTTTTCGAGTCGTGTTTCTACTTCTTGGTCATCAGAGTAGATGGCACTTTTGTAGCTCGACACTTGAGGTGCGAAATATTAAGACACATCATTGAACCGTCGGTGTATCAATTCGTACCTAGCCGAATACTGACGAGCGAGGCATCGCGAAACTAGTCTATTCTATTAGTACCCATTGATATACGGAGGATTTAACGATGTGATCTTACACCATTTATTTGGTATATAAAATCTAGCATTGGCAAAGCTTTTGCCGAAGCCCTGCATGCAGGCAACTTTTAATACAGCTCAAAAGAATGTGGAATACTTCTCTTTTCGAGTCGTGTTTCTACTTCTTGGTCATCAGAGTAGATGGCACTTTTGTAGCTCGGCACTTGAGGTCCGAAATATTAAGACACATCATTGAACCGTCGGTGTATCAATTCGTACCTAGCCGAATACTGACGAGCGAGGCATCGCGAAACTAGTCTATTCTATTGGTACCCATTGATATACGGAGGATTTAACGATGTGATCTTACACCATTTATTTGGTGTATAAAATCTAGCATTGGCAAAGCTTTTGCCGAAGCCCTGCATGCAGGCAACTTTTAATACAGCTCAAAAGATTGTGGAAAACTTCTCTTTTCGAGTCGTGTTTCTACTTCTTGGTCATCAGAGTAGATGGCACTTTTGTAGCTCGGCACTTGAGGTCCGAAATATTAAGACACATCATTGAACCGTCGGTGTATCAATTCGTACCTAGCCGAATACTGACGAGCGAGGCATCGCGAAACTAGTCTATTCTCTTGGTACCCATTGATATACGGAAGATTTAACGATGTGATCTTACACCATTTATTTGGTATATAAAATCTAGCATTGGCAAAGCTTTTGCCGAAGCCCTGCATGCAGGCAACTTTTAATACAGCTCAAAAGATTGTGGAAAACTTCTCTTTTCGAGTCGTGTTTCTACTTCTTGGTCATCAGAGTAGATGGCACTTTTGTAGCTCGACACTTGAGGTGCGAAATATTAAGACATATCATTGAACCGTCGGTGTATCAATTCGTACCTAGCCTAATACTGACGAGCGAGGCATCGCGAAACTAGTCTATTATATTGGTACCCATTGATATACGGAGGATTTAACGATGTGATCTTACACCATTTATTTGGTATATAAAATCTAGCATTGGCAAAGCTTTTGCCGAGGCCCTGCATGCAGGCAACTTTTAATACAGCTCAAAAGATTGTGGAAAACTTCCCTTTTCGAGTCGTGTTTCTACTTCTTGGTCATCAGAGTAGATTGCACTTTTGTAGCTAGGCACTTGAGGTCCGAAATATTAAGACACATCATTGGACCGTCGGTGTATCAATTCGTACCTAGCCGAATACTGACGAGCGAGGCATCGCGAAACTAGTCTATTCTATTGGTACCCATTGATATACGGAGGATTTAACGATGTGATCTTACACCATTTATTTGGTATATAAAATCTAGCATTGGCAAAGATTTTGCCGAAGCCCTGCATGCAGGCAACTTTTAATACAGTTCAAAAGATTGTGGAAAACTTCTCTTTTCGAGTCGTGTTTCTACTTCTTGTTCATCAGAGTAGATGGCACTTTTGTAGCTCGGCACTTGAGGTGCGAAATATTAAGACACATCATTGAACCGGCGGTGTAACAATTCGTACCTAGCCGAAAAGTGACGAGCGAGGCATCGCGAAACTAGTCTATTCTATTGGTACCCATTGATATACGGAGAATTTAACGATGTGATCTTACACCATTTATTTGGTATATAAAATCTAGCATTGGCAAAGATTTTGCCGAAGACCTGCATGCAGGCAACTTTTAATACAGCTCAAAAGATTGTGGAAAACTTCTCTTTTCGAGTCGTGTTTCTACTTCTTGGTCATCAGAGTAGATGGCACTTTTGTAGCTCGACACTTGAGGTGCGAAATATTAAGACACATCATTGAACCGTCGGTGTATCAATTCGTACCTAGCCGAATACTGACGAGCGAGGCATCGCGAAACTAGTCTATTCTATTAGTACCCATTGATATACGGAGGATTTAACGATGTGATCTTACACCATTTATTTGGTATATAAAATCTAGCATTGGCAAAGCTTTTGCCGAAGCCCTGCATGCAGGCAACTTTTAATACAGCTCAAAAGAATGTGGAATACTTCTCTTTTCGAGTCGTGTTTCTACTTCTTGGTCATCAGAGTAGATGGCACTTTTGTAGCTCGGCACTTGAGGTCCGAAATATTAAGACACATCATTGAACCGTCGGTGTATCAATTCGTACCTAGCCGAATACTGACGAGCGAGGCATCGCGAAACTAGTCTATTCTATTGGTACCCATTGATATACGGAGGATTTAACGATGTGATCTTACACCATTTATTTGGTGTATAAAATCTAGCATTGGCAAAGCTTTTGCCGAAGCCCTGCATGCAGGCAACTTTTAATACAGCTCAAAAGATTGTGGAAAACTTCTCTTTTCGAGTCGTGTTTCTACTTCTTGGTCATCAGAGTAGATGGCACTTTTGTAGCTCGGCACTTGAGGTCCGAAATATTAAGACACATCATTGAACCGTCGGTGTATCAATTCGTACCTAGCCGAATACTGACGAGCGAGGCATCGCGAAACTAGTCTATTCTCTTGGTACCCATTGATATACGGAAGATTTAACGATGTGATCTTACACCATTTATTTGGTATATAAAATCTAGCATTGGCAAAGCTTTTGCCGAAGCCCTGCATGCAGGCAACTTTTAATACAGCTCAAAAGATTGTGGAAAACTTCTCTTTTCGAGTCGTGTTTCTACTTCTTGGTCATCAGAGTAGATGGCACTTTTGTAGCTCGACACTTGAGGTGCGAAATATTAAGACATATCATTGAACCGTCGGTGTATCAATTCGTACCTAGCCTAATACTGACGAGCGAGGCATCGCGAAACTAGTCTATTATATTGGTACCCATTGATATACGGAGGATTTAACGATGTGATCTTACACCATTTATTTGGTATATAAAATCTAGCATTGGCAAAGCTTTTGCCGAAGCCCTGCATGCAGGCAACTTTTAATACAGCTCAAATGAATGTGGAAAACTTCTCTTTTCGAGTCGTGTTTCTACTTCTTGGTCATCAGAGTAGATGGCACTTTTGTAGCTCGGCACTTGAGGTCCGAAATATTAAGACACATCATTGAACCGTCGGTGTATCAATTCGTACCTAGCCGAATACTGACGAGCGAGGCATCGCGAAACTAGCCTATTCGCTTGGTACCCATTGATATACGGAGGATTTAACGATGTGATCTTACACCATTTATTTGGTGTATAAAATCTAGCATTGGAAAAGCTTTTACCGAAGCCCTGCATGCAGGCAACTTTTAATACAGCTCAAAAGATTGTGGAAAACTTCTCTTTTCGAGTCGTGTTTCTACTTCTTGGTCATCAGAGTAGATGGCAATTTTGTAGTTCGGCACTTGAGGTCCGAAATGTTAAGACACATCATTGAACCATCGGTGTATCAATTCGTACCTAGCCGAATACTGACGAGCGAGGCATCGCGAAACTAGTCTATTCTCTTGGTACCCATTGATATACGGAGGATTTAACGATGTGATCTTACACCATTTATTTGGTATATAAAATCTAGCATTGGCAAAGCTTTTGCCGAAGACCTGCATGCAGGCAACTTTTAATACAGCTCAAAAGATTGTGGAAAACTTCTCTTTTCGAGTCGTGTTTCTACTTCTTGTTCATCAGAGTAGATGGCACTTTTGTAGCTCGGCACTTGAGGTGCGAAATATTAAGACACATCATTGAACAGGCGGTGTATCAATTCGTACCTAGCCGAAAACTGACGAGCGAGGCATCGCGAAACTAGTCTATTCTATTGGTACCCATTGATATACGGAGAATTTAACGATGTGATCTTACACCATTTATTTGGTATATAAAATCTAGCATTGGCAAAGATTTTGCCGAAGCCCTGCATGCAGGCAACTTTTAATACAGCTCAAAAGATTGTGGAAAACTTCTCTTTTCGAGTCGTGTTTCTACTTCTTGGTCATCAGAGTAGATGGCACTTTTGTAGCTCGACACTTGAGGTGCGAAATATTAAGACACATCATTGAACCGTCGGTGTATCAATTCGTACCTAGCCGAATACTGACGAGCGAGGCATCGCGAAATTAGTCTATTCTATTTGTACCCATGGATATACGGAGGATTTAACGATGTGATCTTACACCATTTATTTGGTATATAAAATCTAGCATTGGCAAAGTTTTTGCCGAAGCCCTGCATGCAGGCAACTTTTAATACAGCTCAAAAGAATGTGGAAAACTTCTCTTTTCGAGTCGTGTTTCTACTTCTTGGTCATCAGAGTAGATGGCACTTTTGTAGCTCGGCACTTGAGGTCCGAAATATTAAGACACATCATTGAACCGTCGGTGTATCAATTCGTACCTAGCCGAATACTGACGAGCGAGGCATCGCGAAACTAGCCTATTCGCTTGGTACCCATTGATATACGGAGGATTTAACGATGTGATCTTACACCATTTATTTGGTGTATAAAATCTAGCATTGGCAAAGCTTTTGCCGAAGCCCTGCATGCAGGCAACTTTTAATACAGCTCAAAAGATTGTGGAAAACTTCTCTTTTCGAGTCGTGTTTCTACTTCTTGGTCATCAGAGTAGATGGCCCTTTTGTAGCTCGGCACTTGAGGTCCGAAATATTAAGACACATCATTGAACTGTCGGTGTATCAGTTCGTACCTAGCCGAATACTGACGAGCGAGGCATCGCGAAACTAGTCTATTCTCTTGGTACCCATTGATATACGGAGGATTTAACGATGTGATCTTACACCATGTATTTGGTATATAAAATCTAGCATTGGCAAAGCTTTTGCCGAAGCCCTGCATGCAGGCAACTTTTAATACAGCTCAAAAGATTGTGGAAAACTTCCCTTTTCGAGACGTGTTTCTACTTCTTGGTCATCAGAGTAGATGGCACTTTTGTAGCTCGGCACTTGAGGTCCGAAATATTAAGACACATCATTGGACCGTCGGTGTATCAATTCGTACCTAGCCGAATACTGACGAGCGAGGCATCGCGAAACTAGTCTATTCTATTGGTACCCATTGATATACGGAGGATTTAACGATGTGATCTTACACCATTTATTTGGTATATAAAATCTAGCATTGGCAAAGATTTTGCCGAAGCCCTGCATGCAGGCAACTTTTAATACAGTTCAAAAGATTGTGGAAAACTTCTCTTTTCGAGTCGTGCTTCTACTTCTTGTTCATCAGAGTAGATGGCACTTTTGTAGCTCGGCACTTGAGGTGCGAAATATTAAGACACATCATTGAACCGGCGGTGTATCAATTCGTACCTAGCCGAAAAGTGACGAGCGCGGCATCGCGAAACTAGTCTATTCTATTGGTACCCATTGATATACGGAGAATTTAACGATGTGATCTTACACCATTTATTTGGTATATAAAATCTAGCATTGGCAAAGATTTTGCCGAAGCCCTGCATGCAGGCAACTTTTAATACAGCTCAAAAGATTGTGGAAAACTTCTCTTTTCGAGTCGTGTTTCTACTTCTTGGTCATCAGGGTAGATGGCACTTTTGTAGCTCGACACTTGAGGTGCGAAATATTAAGACACATCATTGAACCGTCGGTGTATCAATTCGTACCTAGCCGAATACTGACGAGCGAGGCATCGCGAAACTAGTCTATTCTATTAGTACCCATTGATATACGGAGGATTTAACGATGTGATCTTACACCATTTATTTGGTATATAAAATCTAGCATTGGCAAAGCTTTTGCCGAAGACCTGCATGCAGGCAACTTTTAATACAGCTCAAAAGAATGTGGAAAACTTCTCTTTTCGAGTCGTGTTTCTACTTCTTGGTCATCAGAGTAGATGGCACTTTTGTATCTCGGCACTTGAGGTCCGAAATATTAAGACACATCATTGAACCGTCGGTGTATCAATTCGTACCTAGCCGAATACTGACGAGCGAGGCATCGCGAAACTAGTCTATTCTATTGGTACCCATTGATATACGGAGGATTTAACGATGTGATCTTACACCATTTATTTGGTGTATAAAATCTAGCATTGGCAAAGCTTTTGCCGAAGCCCTGCATTCAGGCAACTTTTAATACAGCTCAAAAGATTGTGGAAAACTTCTCTTTTCGAGTCGTGTTTCTACTTCTTGGTCATCAGAGTAGATGGCACTTTTGTAGCTCGGCACTTGAGGTCCGAAATATTAAGACACATCATTGAACCGTCGGTGTATCAATTCGTACCTAGCCGAATACTGACGAGTGAGGCATCGCGAAACTAGTCTATTCTCTTGGTACCCATTGATATACGGAAGATTTAACGATGTGATCTTACACCATTTATTTGGTATATAAAATCTAGCATTGGCAAAGCTTTTGCCGAAGCCCTGCATGCAGGCAACTTTTAATACAGCTCAAAAGATTGTGGAAAACTTCTCTTTTCGAGTCGTGTTTCTACTTCTTGGTCATCAGAGTAGATGGCACTTTTGTAGCTCGACACTTGAGGTGCGAAATATTAAGACACATCTTTGAACCGTCGGTGAATCAATTCGTACCTAGCCGAATACTGACGAGCGAGGCATCGCGAAACTAGTCTATTCTATTGGTACCCATTGATATACGGAGGATTTAACGATGTGATCTTACACCATTTATTTGGTATATAAAATCTAGCATTGGCAAAGCTTTTGCCGAAGTCCTGCATGCAGGCAACTTTTAATACAGCTCAAAAGATTGTGGAAAACTTCTCTTTTCGAGTCGTGTTTCTACTTCTTGGTCATCAGGGTAGATGGCACTTTTGTAGCTCGACACTTGAGGTGCGAAATATTAAGACACATCATTGAACTGTCGGTGTATCAGTTCGTACCTAGCCGAATACTGACGAGCGAGGCATCGCGAAACTATTCTATTCTATTGGTACCCATTGATATACGGAGGATTTAACGATGTGATCTTACACCATTTATTTGGTATATAATATCTAGCATTGGCAAAGCTTGTGCCGAAGCCCTGCATGCAGGCAACTTTTAATACAGCTCAAAAGATTGTGGAAACTTCTCTTTTCGAGGCGTGTTTCTACTTCTTGGTCATCAGAGTAGATGGCAATTTTGTAGCTCGGCACTTGAGGTGCGAAATATTAACACACATCATTGAACAGTCGGTGTATCAATTCGTACCTAGCCGAATACTGACGAGCGAGGCATCGCGAAACTAGTCTATTCTATTGGTACCCATTGATACACGGAGGATTTAACGATGTGATCTTACACCATTTTTTTGGTATATAAAATCTACCATTGGCAAAGCTTTTGCCGAAGCCATGCATGCAGGCAGCTTTTAATACAGCTCAAAAGATTGTGGAAAACTTCTCTTTTCGAGTCGTGTTTCTACTTCTTGGTCATCAGAGTAGATGGCACTTTTGTAGCTCGGCACTTGAGGTGCGAAATATTAAGACACATCATTGAACCGTCGGTGTATCAATTCGTACCTGGCCGAATACTGAGGAGCGAGGCACGCAATGATATGTCTTAATATTTCGCACCTCAAGTGCCGAGCTACAAAGGTGCCATCTACTCTGATGACCAAGAAGTAGAAACACGACTCGAAAAGAGAAGTTTTCCACAATCTTTTGAGCTGTATTAAAAGTTGCCTGCATGCAGGGCTTCGGCAAAAGCTTTGCCAATGCTAGATTTTATATACCAAATAAATGGTGTAAGATCACATCGTTAAATCCTCCGTATGTCAATGGGTACCAATAGAATAGACTAGTTTCGCGATGCCTCGCTCGTCAGTATTCGGCTAAGTACGAATTGATACACCGAGGGTTCAATGATGTGTCTTAATATTTCGCACCTCAAGTGCCGAGCTACAAAAGTGCATCTACTCTGATGACCAAGAAGTAGAAACACGACTCGAAAAGAGAAGTTTTCCACAATCTTTTGAGCTGTATTAAAAGTTGCCTGCATGCAGGGCTTCGGCAAAATCTTTGCCAATGCTAGATTTTATATACCAAATAAATGGTGTAAGATCACATCGTTAAATCCTCCGTATTTCAATCGGTACCAATAGAATAGACTAGTTTCACGATGCCTCGCTCGTCAGTATTCGGCTAGGTACGAATTGATACACCGACGGTTCAATGATGTGTCTTAATATTTCGCACCTCAAGTGCCGAGCTACAAAAGTGCCATCTACTCTGAGGAACAAGAAGTGGAAACACGACTCGAAAAGAGAAGTTTTCCACAATCTTTTGAGCTGTATTAAAAGTTGCCTGCATGCAGGGCTTCGGCAAAAGCTTTGCCAATGCTAGATTTTATATACCAAATAAATGGTGTAAGATCACATCGTTAAATACTCCGTATATCAATGGGTACCAATAGAATAGACTAGTTTCGCGATGCCTCGCTCTTCAGTATTCGGCTAGGTACGAATTGATACACCGACGGTTCAATGATGTGTCTTAATATTTTGCACCTCAAATGCCGAGCTACAAAAGTGCCATCTACTCTGATGCAGCTCAGTTTTAATACAGCTCAAAAGATTGTGGAAAACTTCTCTTTTCGAGTCGTGTTTCTACTTCTTGGTCATCAGAGTAGATGGCACTTTTGTAGCTCGGCACTTAAGGTGCGAAATATTAAGACACATCATTGAACCGTCGGTGTATCAATTCGTACCTAGCCGAATACTGACGGGCGAGGCATCGCGAAACTAGTCTATTCGATTGGTACCCATTGATATACGGAGGATTTAACGATGTGATCTTACACCATTTATTTGGTATATAAAATCTAGCATTGGCAAAGCTTTTGCCGAAGCCCTGCATCCACGCAACTTTAATACAGCTCAAAAGATTGTGGAAAACTTCTCTTTTCGAGTCGTGTTTCTACTTCTTGGTCATCAGAGTAGATGGCACTTTTGTAGCTCGGCACTTGAGGTGCGAAATATTAAGACACATCATTGAACCGTCGGTGTATCAATTCGTACCTAGCCGAATACTGATGAGCGAGGCATCGCGAAACTAGTCTATTCTATTGGTACCCATTGATATAAGTAGGATTTAACGATGTGATCTTACACCATTTATTTGGTATATAAAATCTAGCATTGGCAAAGCTTTTGCCGAAGCCCTGCATCCACGCAACTTTAATACAGCTCAAAAGATTGTGGAAAACTTCTCTTTTCGAGTCGTGTTTCTACTTCTTGGTCATCAGAGTAGATGGCACTGCTGTAGCTCGGCACTTGAGGTGCGAAATATTAAGACACATCATTGAACCCTCTGTGTATCAATTCGTACCTAGCCGAAAATTGACGAGCGAGGCATCGCGAAACTAGACTATTCTATTGGTACCCATTGATATACGGAGGAATTAACGATGTGATCTTACACCATTTATTTGGTATATAAAATCTAGCATTGGCAAAGTTTTGCCGAAGCCCTGCATGCAGGCAACTTTTAATACAGCTCTAAAGATTGTGGAAAACTTATCTTTTCGAGTCGTGTTTCTACTTCTTGGTCATCAGAGTAGATGGCATTTTTGTAGCTCGGCACTTGAAGTGCGAAATATTAAGACACATCATTGAACCGTCGGTGTATCAATTCGTACCTAGCCGAAAACTGACGAGCGAGGCATCGGGAAACTAGACTATTCTATTGGTACCCATTGATATACGGAGGATTTAACGATGTGATCTTACACCATTTATTTGGTATATAAAATCTAGCATTGGCAAAGCTTTTACCGAAGCCCTGCATGCAGGCAACTTTTAATACAGCTCAAAAGATTGTGGAAAACATTTTTTTCGAGTCGTGTTTCTACTTCTTGGTCATCAGAGTAGATGGCACTTTTGTAGCTCGGCACTTGAGGTGCGAAATATTAAGACACATCATTGAACCGTCGGTGTATCAATTCGTACCTAGCCGAATACTGACGAGCGAGGCATCGCGAAATTAGTCTATTCGATTGGTACTCATTGATATACGGAGGATTTAACGATGTGGCCTCACACCATTTATTTGGTATTGGAAAACTTCTCTTTTTAGTCGTGTTTCTACTTCTTGGTCATCAGAGTAGATGGCACTTTTGTAGCTCGGCACTTGAGGTGCGAAATATTAAGACACGTCATTGAACCGTCGGTGTATCAATTCGTACCTAGCCGAATACTGACGAGCGAGGCATCGCGAAACTAGTCTATTCTGTTGGTACCCATTGAAATACGGAGGATTTAACGATGTGATCTTACACCATTTATTTGGTATATAAAATCTAGCATTGGCAAAGCTTTTGCCGAAGCCCTGCATGCAGGCAACTTTTAATACAGTTCAAAAGATTGTGGAAAACTTCTCTTTTCGAGTCGTGTTTCTACTTCTTGTTCATCAGAGTAGATGGCACTTTTGTAGGTCGGCACTTGAGGTGCGAAATATTAAGACACATCATTGAACCGGCGGTGTATCAATTCGTACCTAGCCGAAAACTGACGAGCGAGGCATCGCGAAACTAGTCTATTCTATTGGTACCCATTGATATACGGAGAATTTAACGATGTGATCTTACACTATTTATTTGGTATATAAAATCTAGCATTGGCAAAGATTTTGCCGAAGCCCTGCATGCAGGCAACTTTTAATACAGCTCAAAAGATTGTGGAAAACTTCTCTTTTCGAGTCGTGTTTCTACTTCTTGGTCATCAGAGTAGATGGCACTTTTGTAGCTCGACACTTGAGGTGCGAAATATTAAGACACATCATTGAACCGTCGGTGTATCAATTCGTACCTAGCCGAAAACTGACGAGCGAGGCATCGCGAAACTAGTCTATTCTATTGGTACCCATTGATATACGGAAGATTTAACGATGTGATCTTACACCATTTATTTGGTATATAAAATCTAGCATTGGCAAAGATTTTGCCGAAGTCCTGCATGCAGGCAACTTTTAATACAGCTCAGAAGATTGTGGAAAACTTCTCTTTTCGAGTCCTGTTTCTACTTCTTGGTCATCAGAGTAGATGGCACTTTTGTAGCTCGGCACTTGAGGTGCGAAATATTAAGACACATCATTGAACCGTCGGTGTATCAATTCGTACCAAGCCGAATACTGACGAGCGAGGCATCGCGAAACTAGTCTATTCTATTGGTACCCATTGATATACGGAGGATTTAACGATGTGATCTTACACCATTTATTTGGTATATAAAATCTAGCATTGGCAAAGCTTTTGCCGAAGCCCTGCATGCAGGCAACTTTTAATACAGTTCAAAAGATTGTGGAAAACTTCTCTTTTCGAGTCGTGTTTCTACTTCTTGTTCATCAGAGTAGATGGCACTTTTGTAGCTCGGCACTTGAGGTGCGAAATATTAAGACACATCATTGAACCGGCGGTGTATCAATTCGTACCTAGCCGAAAACTGACGAGCGAGGCATCGCGAAACTAGTCTATTCTATTGGTACCCATTGATATACGGAGAATTTAACGATGTGATCTTACACTATTTATTTGGTATATAAAATCTAGCATTGGCAAAGATTTTGCCGAAGCCCTGCATGCAGGCAACTTTTAATACAGCTCAAAAGATTGTGGAAAACTTCTCTTTTCGAGTCGTGTTTCTACTTCTTGGTCATCAGAGTAGATGGCACTTTTGTAGCTCGACACTTGAGGTGCGAAATATTAAGACACATCATTGAACCGTCGGTGTATCAATTCGTACCTAGCCGAAAACTGACGAGCGAGGCATCGCGAAACTAGTCTATTCTATTGGTACCCATTGATATACGGAAGATTTAACGATGTGATCTTACACCATTTATTTGGTATATAAAATCTAGCATTGGCAAAGATTTTGCCGAAGTCCTGCATGCAGGCAACTTTTAATACAGCTCAGAAGATTGTGGAAAACTTCTCTTTTCGAGTCCTGTTTCTACTTCTTGGTCATCAGAGTAGATGGCACTTTTGTAGCTCGGCACTTGAGGTGCGAAATATTAAGACACATCATTGAACCGTCGGTGAATTAATTCGTACCTAGCCGAATACTGACGAGCGAGGCATCGCGAAACTAGTCTATTCTCTTGGTACCCATTGATATACGGAGGATTTAACGATGTGATCTTAGACCATTTATTTGGTATATAAAATCTAGCATTGGCAAAGCTTTTGCCGAAGCCCTGCATGCAGGCAACTTTTAATACAGCTCAAAAGATTGTGGAAAACTTCTCTTTTCGAGTCGTGTTTCTACTTCTTGGTCATCAGAGTAGATGGCACTTTTGTAGCTCGGCACTTGAGGTGCGAAATATTAAGACACATCATTGGACCGTCGGTGTATCAATTCGTACCTAGCCGAATACTGACGAGCGAGGCATCGCGAAACTAGTCTATTCTATTGGTACCCATTGATATACGGAGGATTTAACGATGTGATCTTACACCATTTATTTGGTATATAAAATCTAGCATTGGCAAAGCTTTTGCCGAAGCCCTGCATGCAGGCAACTTTTAATACAGCTCAAAAGATTGTGGAAAACTTCTCTTTTCGAGTCGTGTTTCTACTTCTTGTTCATCAGAGTAGATGGCACTTTTGTAGCTCGGCACTTGAGGTGCGAAATATTAAGACACATCATTGAACCGGCGGTGTATCAATTCGTACCTAGCCGAAAACTGACGAGCGAGGCATCGCGAAACTAGTCTATTCTATTGGTACCCATTGATATACGGAGAATTTAACGATGTGATCTTACACCATTTATTTGGTATATAAAATCTAGCATTGGCAAAGATTTTGCCGAAGCCCTGCATGCAGGCAACTTTTAATACAGCTCAAAAGATTGTGGAAAACTTCTCTTTTCGAGTCGTGTTTCTACTTCTTGGTCATCAGAGTAGATGGCACTTTTGTAGCTCGACACTTGAGGTGCGAAATATTAAGACACATCATTGAACCGTCGGTGTATCAATTCGTACCTAGCCGAATACTGACGAGTGAGGCATCGCGAAACTAGTCTATTCTATTGGTACCCATTGATATACGGAGGATTTAACGATGTGATCTTACACCATTTATTTGGTATATAAAATCTAGCATTGGCAAAGCTTTTGCCGAAGCCCTGCATGCAGGCAACTTTTAATACAGCTCAAAAGAATGTGGAAAACTTCTCTTTTCGAGTCGTGTTTCTACTTCTTGGTCATCAGAGTAGATGGCACTTTTGTAGCTCGGCACTTGAGGTCCGAAATATTAAGACACATCATTGAACCGTCGGTGTATCAATTCGTACCTAGCCGAATACTGACGAGCGAGGCATCGCGAAACTAGCCTATTCGCTTGGTACCCATTGATATACGGAGGATTTAACGATGTGATCTTACACCATTTATTTGGTGTATAAAATCTAGCATTGGCAAAGCTTTTGCCGAAGCCCTGCATGCAGGCAACTTTTAATACAGCTCAAAAGATTGTGGAAAACTTCTCTTTTCGAGTCGTGTTTCTACTTCTTGGTCATCAGACTAGATGGCAATTTTGTAGCTCGGCACTTGAGGTCCGAAATATTAAGACACATCATTGAACCGTTGGTGTATCAATTCGTACTTAGCCGAATACTGACGAGCGACGCATCGCGAAACTAGTCTATTCTCTTGGTACCCATTGATATACGGAGGATTTAACGATGTGATCTTACACCATTTATTTGGTATATAAAATCTAGCATTGGCAAAGCTTTTGCCGAAGCCCTGCATGCAGGCAACTTTTAATACAGCTCAAAAGATTGTGGAAAACTTCTCTTTTCAAGTCGTGTTTCTACTTCTTGGTCATCAGAGTAGATGGCACTTTTGTAGCTCGGCACTTGAGGTGCGAAATATTAAGACACATCATTGGACCGTCGGTGTATCAATTCGTACCTAGCCGAATACTGACGAGCGAGGCATCGCGAAACTAGTCTATTCTATTGGTACCCATTGATATACGGAGGATTTAACGATGTGATCTTACACCATTTATTTGGTATATAAAATCTAGCATTGGCAAAGCTTTTGCCGAAGCCCTGCATGCAGGCAACTTTTAATACAGCTCAAAAGATTGTGGAAAATTTCTCTTTTCGAGTCGTGTTTCTACTTCTTGTTCATCAGAGTAGATGGCACTTTTGTAGCTCGGCACTTGAGTTGCGAAATATTAAGACACATCATTGAACCGGCGGTGTATCAATTCGTACCTAGCCGAAAATTGACGAGCGAGGCATCGCGAAACTAGTCTATTCTATTGGTACCCATTGATATACGGAGAATTTAACGATGTGATCTTACACCATTTATTTGGTATATAAAATCTAGCATTGGCAAAAATTTTGCCGAAGCCCTGCATGCAGGCAACTTTTAATACAGCTCAAAAGATTGTGGAAAACTTCTCTTTTCGAGTCGTGTTTCTACTTCTTGGTCATCAGAGTAGATGGCACTTTTGTAGCTCGACACTTGAGGTGCGAAATATTAAGACACATCATTGAACCGTCGGTGTATCAATTCGTACCTAGCCGAATACTGACGAGCGAGGCATCGCGAAACTAGTCTATTCTATTTGTACCCATTGATATACGGAGGATTTAACGATGTGATCTTACACCATTTATTTGGTATATAAAATCTAGCATTGGCAAAGCTTTTGCCGAAACCCTGCATGCAGGCAACTTTTAATACAGCTCAAAAGAATGTGGAAAACTTCTCTTTTCGAGTCGTGTTTCTACTTCTTGGTCATCAGAGTAGATGGCACTTTTGTAGCTCGGCACTTGAGGTCCGAAATATTAAGACACATCATTGAACCGTCGGTGTATCAATTCGTACCTAGCCGAATACTGACGAGCGAGGCATCGCGAAACTAGTCTATTCTATTTGTACCCATTGATATACGGAGGATTTAACGATGTGATCTTACACCATTTATTTGGTGTATAAAATCTAGCATTGGCAAAGCTTTTGCCGAACCCCTGCATGCAGGCAACTTTTAATACAGCTCAAAAGATTGTGGAAAACTTCTCTTTTCGAGTCGTGTTTCTACTTCTTGGTCATCAGAGTAGATGGCACTTTTGTAGCTCGGCACTTGAGGTCCGAAATATTAAGACACATCATTGGACCGTCGGTGTATCAATTCGTACCTAGCCGAATACTGACGAGCGAGGCATCGCGAAACTAGTCTATTCTATTGGTACCCATTGATATACGGAGGATTTAACGATGTGATCTTACACCATTTATTTGGTATATAAAATCTAGCATTGGCAAAGCTTTTGCCGAAGCCCTGCATGCAGGCAACTTTTAATACAGCTCAAAAGATTGTGGAAAACTTCTCTTTTCGAGTCGTGTTTCTACTTCTTGTTCATCAGAGTAGATGGCACTTTTGTAGCTCGGCACTTGAGGTGCGAAATATTAAGACACATCATTGAACCGGCGGTGTATCAATTCGTACCTAGCCGAAAACTGACGAGCGAGGCATCGCGAAACTAGTCTATTCTATTGGTACCCATTGATATACGGAGAATTTAACGATGTGATCTTACACCATTTATTTGGTATATAAAATCTAGCATTGGCAAAGATTTTGCCGAAGCCCTGCATGCAGGCAACTTTTAATACAGCTCAAAAGATTGTGGAAAACTTCTCTTTTCGAGTCGTGTTTCTACTTCTTGGTCATCAGAGTAGATGGCACTTTTGTAGCTCGACACTTGAGGTGCGAAATATTAAGACACATCATTGAACCGTCGGTGTATCAATTCGTACCTAGCCGAATACTGACGAGTGAGGCATCGCGAAACTAGTCTATTCTATTGGTACCCATTGATATACGGAGGATTTAACGATGTGATCTTACACCATTTATTTGGTATATAAAATCTAGCATTGGCAAAGCTTTTGCCGAAGCCCTGCATGCAGGCAACTTTTAATACAGCTCAAAAGAATGTGGAAAACTTCTCTTTTCGAGTCGTGTTTCTACTTCTTGGTCATCAGAGTAGATGGCACTTTTGTAGCTCGGCACTTGAGGTCCGAAATATTAAGACACATCATTGAACCGTCGGTGTATCAATTCGTACCTAGCCGAATACTGACGAGCGAGGCATCGCGAAACTAGCCTATTCGCTTGGTACCCATTGATATACGGAGGATTTAACGATGTGATCTTACACCATTTATTTGGTGTATAAAATCTAGCATTGGCAAAGCTTTTGCCGAAGCCCTGCATGCAGGCAACTTTTAATACAGCTCAAAAGATTGTGGAAAACTTCTCTTTTCGAGTCGTGTTTCTACTTCTTGGTCATCAGACTAGATGGCAATTTTGTAGCTCGGCACTTGAGGTCCGAAATATTAAGACACATCATTGAACCGTTGGTGTATCAATTCGTACTTAGCCGAATACTGACGAGCGACGCATCGCGAAACTAGTCTATTCTCTTGGTACCCATTGATATACGGAGGATTTAACGATGTGATCTTACACCATTTATTTGGTATATAAAATCTAGCATTGGCAAAGCTTTTGCCGAAGCCCTGCATGCAGGCAACTTTTAATACAGCTCAAAAGATTGTGGAAAACTTCTCTTTTCAAGTCGTGTTTCTACTTCTTGGTCATCAGAGTAGATGGCACTTTTGTAGCTCGGCACTTGAGGTGCGAAATATTAAGACACATCATTGGACCGTCGGTGTATCAATTCGTACCTAGCCGAATACTGACGAGCGAGGCATCGCGAAACTAGTCTATTCTATTGGTACCCATTGATATACGGAGGATTTAACGATGTGATCTTACACCATTTATTTGGTATATAAAATCTAGCATTGGCAAAGCTTTTGCCGAAGCCCTGCATGCAGGCAACTTTTAATACAGCTCAAAAGATTGTGGAAAATTTCTCTTTTCGAGTCGTGTTTCTACTTCTTGTTCATCAGAGTAGATGGCACTTTTGTAGCTCGGCACTTGAGTTGCGAAATATTAAGACACATCATTGAACCGGCGGTGTATCAATTTGTACCTAGCCGAAAATTGACGAGCGAGGCATCGCGAAACTAGTCTATTCTATTGGTACCCATTGATATACGGAGAATTTAACGATGTGATCTTACACCATTTATTTGGTATATAAAATCTAGCATTGGCAAAAATTTTGCCGAAGCCCTGCATGCAGGCAACTTTTAATACAGCTCAAAAGATTGTGGAAAACTTCTCTTTTCGAGTCGTGTTTCTACTTCTTGGTCATCAGAGTAGATGGCACTTTTGTAGCTCGACACTTGAGGTGCGAAATATTAAGACACATCATTGAACCGTCGGTGTATCAATTCGTACCTAGCCGAATACTGACGAGCGAGGCATCGCGAAACTAGTCTATTCTATTTGTACCCATTGATATACGGAGGATTTAACGATGTGATCTTACACCATTTATTTGGTATATAAAATCTAGCATTGGCAAAGCTTTTGCCGAAACCCTGCATGCAGGCAACTTTTAATACAGCTCAAAAGAATGTGGAAAACTTCTCTTTTCGAGTCGTGTTTCTACTTCTTGGTCATCAGAGTAGATGGCACTTTTGTAGCTCGGCACTTGAGGTCCGAAATATTAAGACACATCATTGAACCGTCGGTGTATCAATTCGTACCTAGCCGAATACTGACGAGCGAGGCATCGCGAAACTAGTCTATTCTATTTGTACCCATTGATATACGGAGGATTTAACGATGTGATCTTACACCATTTATTTGGTGTATAAAATCTAGCATTGGCAAAGCTTTTGCCGAACCCCTGCATGCAGGCAACTTTTAATACAGCTCAAAAGATTGTGGAAAACTTCTCTTTTCGAGTCGTGTTTCTACTTCTTGGTCATCAGAGTAGATGGCACTTTTGTAGCTCGGCACTTGAGGTCCGAAATATTAAGAGACATCATTGAACCGTCGGTGTATCAATTCGTACCTAGCCGAATACTGACGAGCGAGGCATCGCGAAACTAGTCTATTCTCTTGGTACCCATTGATATACGGAGGATTTAACGATGTGATCTTACACCATTTATTTGGTATATAAAATCTAGCATTGGCAAAGCTTTTGCCGGAGCCCTGCATGCAGGCAACTTTTAATACAGCTCAAAAGTTTGTGGAAAACTTCTCTTTTCGAGTCGTGTTTCTACTTTTTGGTCATCAGGGTAGATGGCATTTTTGTAGCTCGACACTTGAGGTGCTCAATATTAAGACACATCATTGAACCGTCGGTGTATCAGTTCGTACCTAGCCGAATACTGACGAGCGAGGCATCGCGAAACTAGTCTATTCTATTTGTACCCATTGATATACGGAGGATTTAACGATGTGATCTTACACCATTTATTTGGTATATAATATCTAGCATTGGCAAAGCTTGTGCCGAAGCCCTGCATGCAGGCAACTTTTAATACAGCTCAACAGATTGTGGAAAACTTCTCTTTTCGAGGCGTGTTTCTACTTCTCGTTCATCAGAGTAGATGGCAATTTTGTAGCTCGGCACTTGAGGTGCGAAATATTAACACACATCATTGAACAGTCGGTGTATCAATTCGTACCTAGCCGAATACTGACGAGCGAGGCATCGCGAAACTAGTCTATTCTATTGGTACCCATTGATACACGGAGGATTTAACGATGTGATCTTACACCATTTTTTTGGTATATAAAATCTACCATTGGCAAAGCTTTTGCCGAGACCCTGCATGCAGGCAGCTTTTAATACAGCTCAAAAGATTGTGGAAAACTTCTCTTTTCGAGTCGTGTTTCTACTTCTTGGTCATCAGAGTAGATGGCACTTTTGTAGCTCGGCACTTGAGGTGCGAAATATTAAGACACATCATTGAACCGTCGGTGTATCAATTCGTACCTGGCCGAATACTGAGGAGCGAGGCATCGCAATGATATGTCTTAATATTTCGCACCTCAAGTGCCGAGCTACAAAAGTGCCATCTACTCTGATGACCAAGAAGTAGAAACACGACTCGAAAAGAGAAGTTTTCCACAATCTTTTGAGCTCTATTAAAAGTTGCCTGCATGCAGGGCTTCGGCAAAAGCTTTGCCAATGCTAGATTTTATATACCAAATAAATGGTGTAAGATCACATCGTTAAATCTTCCGTATGTCAATGGGTACCAATAGAATAGACTAGTTTCGCGATGCCTCGCTCGTCAGTATTCGGCTAAGTACGAATTGATACACCGAGGGTTCAATGATGTGTCTTAATATTTCGCACCTCAAGTGCCGAGCTACAAAAGTGCCATCTACTCTGATGACCAAGAAGTAGAGACACGACTCGAAAAGAGAAGTTTTCCACAATCTTTTGAGCTGTATTAAAAGTTGCCTGCATGCAGGTCTTCGGCAAAAGCTTTGCCAATGCTAGATTTTATATACCAAATAAATGGTGTAAGATCACATCGTTAAATACTCCGTATATCAATGGGTACCAATAGAATAGACTAGTTTCGCGATGCCTCGCTCTTCAGTATTCGGCTAGGTACGAATTAATACACCGACGGTTCAATGATGTGTCTTAATATTTTGCACCTCAAGTGCCGAGCTACAAAAGTGCCATCTACTCTGATGCAGCTCAGTTTTAATACAGCTCAAAAGATTGTGGAAAACTTCTCTTTTCGAGTCGTGTTTCTACTTCTTGGTCATCAGAGAAGATGGCACTTTTGTAGCTCGGCACTTAAGGTGCGAAATACTAAGACACATCATTGAACCGTCGGTGTATCAATTCGTACCTAGCCGAATACTGACGGGCGAGGCATCGCGAAACTAGTCTATTCGATTGGTACCCATGGATATACGGAGGATTTAACGATGTGATCTTACACCATTTATTTGGTATATAAAATCTAGCATTGGCAAAGCTTTTGCCGAAGCCCTGCATGCAGGCAACTTTTAATACAGCTCAAAAGATTGTGGAAAACTACTCTTTTCGAGTCGTGTTTCTACTTCTTGGTCATCAGAGTAGATGGCACTGCTATAGCTCGGCACTTGAGGTGCGAAATATTAAGACACATCATTGAACCCTCTGTGTATCAATTCGTACCTAGCCGAAAACTGACGAGCGAGGCATCGCGAAACTAGACTATTCTATTGGTACCCATTGATATACGGAGGAATTAACGATGCGATCTTACACCATTTATTTGGTATATAAAATCTAGCATTGGCAAAGTTTTGCCGAAGCCCTGCATGCAGGCAACTTTTAATACAGCTCAAAAGATTGTGGAAAACTTATCTTTTCGAGTCGTGTTTCTACTTCTTGGTCATCAGAGTAGATGGCATTTTTGTAGCTCGGCACTTGAAGTGCGAAATATTAAGACACATCATTGAACCGTCGGTGTATCAATTCGTACCTAGCCGAAAACTCACGAGCGAGGCATCGGGAAACTAGACTATTCTATTGGTACCCATTGATATACGGAGGATTTAACGATGTGATCTTACACCATTTATTTGGTATATAAAATCTAGCATTGGCAAAGCTTTTACCGAAGCCCTGCATGCAGGCAACTTTTAATAAAGCTCAAAAGATTGTGGAAAACTTTTTTTTTCGAGTCGTGTTTCTACTTCTTGGTCATCAGAGTAGATGGCACTTTTGTAGCTCGGCACTTGAGGTGCGAAATATTAAGACACATCATTGAACCGTCGGTGTATCAGTTCGTAACTAGCCGAATACTGACGAGCGAGGCATCGCGAAACTAGTCTATTCTATTGGTACCCATTGATATACGGAGGATTTAACGATGTGATTTTACACCATTTATTTGGTATATAAAATCTAGCATTGGCAAAGCTTTTGCCGAAGCCCTGCATGCAGGCAACTTCTAATACAGCTAAAAAGATTGGGGAAAACTTCTCTTTTCGAGTCGTGTTTCTACTTCTTGGTCATCAGAGTAGATGACACTTTTGTAGCTGGGCACTTGAGGTGCGAAATATTAAGACACATCATTGAACCGTCGGTGTATCAATTCGTACCTAGCCGAATACTGACGAGCGAGGCATCGCGAAATTAGCCTATTCGATTGGTACCCATTGATATACGGAGGATTTAACGATGTGGTCTCACACCATTTATTTGGTATTGGAAAACTTCTCTTTTTAGTCGTGTTTCTACTTCTTGGTCATCAGATTAGATGGCACTTTTGTAGCTCGGCACTTGAGGTGCGAAATATTAAGACCCGTCATTGAACCGTCGGTGTATCAATTCGTACCTAGCCGAATACTGACGAGCGAGGCATCGCGAAACTAGTCTATTCTATTGGTACCCATTGATATACGGAAGATTTAACGATGTGACCTTACACCATTTATTTGGTATATAAAATCTAGCATTGGCAAAGATTTTGCCGAAGTCCTGCATGCAGGCAACTTTTAATACAGCTCAAAAGATTGTGGAAAACTTCTCTTTCCGAGTCGTGTTTCTACTTCTTGGTCATCAGAGTAGATGGCATTTTGTAGCTCGGCACTTGAGGTGCGAAATATTAAGACACATCATTGAACCGTCGGTGTATCAATTCGTACCTAGCCGAATACTGACGAGCGAGGCATCGCGAAACTAGTCTATTCTCTTGGTACCCATTGATATACGGAGGATTTAACGATGTGATCTTAGACCATTCATTTGGTATATAAAATCTAGCATTGGCAAAGCTTTTGCCGAAGCCCTGCATGCAGGCAACTTTTAATACAGCTCAAAAGATTGTGGAAAACTTCTCTTTTCGAGTCGTGTTTCTACTTCTTGGTCATCAGAGTAGATGGCAGTTTTGTAGCTCGGCACTTGAGGTGCGAAATATTAAGACACATCATTGGACCGTCGGTGTATCAATTCGTACCTAGCCGAATACTGACGAGCGAGGCATCTCGAAACTAGTCTATTCTATTGGTACCCATTGATATACGGAGGATTTAACGATGTGATCTTACACCATTTATTTGGTATATAAAATCTAGCATTGGCAAAGATTTTGCCGAAGCCCTGCATGCAGGCAACTTTTAATACAGCTCAAAAGATTGTGGAAAACTTCTCTTTTCGAGTCGTGTTTCTACTTCTTGTTCATCAGAGTAGATGGCACTTTTGTAGCTCGGCACTTGAGGTGCGAAATATTAAGACACATCATTGAACCGGCGGTGTATCAATTCGTACCTAGCCGAAAACTGACGAGCGAGGCATCGCGAAACTAGTCTATTCTATTGGTACCCATTGATACACGGAGAATTTAACGATGTGATCTTACACCATTTATTTGGTATATAAAATCTAGCATTGGCAAAGATTTTGCCGAAGCCCTGCATGCAGGCAACTTTTAATACAGCTAAAAAGATTGTGGAAAACTTCTCTTTTCGAGTCGTGTTTCTACTTCTTGGTCATCAGAGTAGATGGCACTTTTGTAGCTCGACACTTGAGGTGCGAAATATTAAGACACATCATTGAACCGTCGGTGTATCAATTCGTACCTAGCCGAATACTGACGAGCGAGGCATCGCGAAACTAGCCTATTCGCTTGGTACCCATTGATATACGGAGGATTTAACGATGTGATCTTACACCATTTATTTGGTGTATAAAATCTAGCATTGGCAAAGCTTTTGCCGAAGCCCTGCATGCAGGCAACTTTTAATACAGCTCAAAAGATTGTGGAAAACTTCTCTTTTCGAGTCGTGTTTCTACTTCTTGGTCATCAGACTAGATGGCAATTTTGTAGCTCGGCACTTGAGGTCCGAAATATTAAGACACATCATTGAACCGTTGGTGTATCAATTCGTACCTAGCCGAATACTGACGAGCGACGCATCGCGAAACTAGTCTATTCTCTTGGTACCCATTGATATACGGAGGATTTAACGATGTGATCTTACACCATTTATTTGGTATATAAAATCTAGCATTGGCAAAGCTTTTGCCGAAGCCCTGCATGCAGGCAACTTTTAATACAGCTCAAAAGATTGTGGAAAACTTCTCTTTTCAAGTCGTGTTTCTACTTCTTGGTCATCAGAGTAGATGGCACTTTTGTAGCTCGGCACTTGAGGTGCGAAATATTAAGACACATCATTGGACCGTCGGTGTATCAATTCGTACCTAGCCGAATACTGACGAGCGAGGCATCGCGAAACTAGTCTATTCTATTGGTACCCATTGATATACGGAGGATTTAACGATGTGATCTTACACCATTTATTTGGTATATAAAATCTAGCATTGGCAAAGCTTTTGCCGAAGCCCTGCATGCAGGCAACTTTTAATACAGCTCAAAAGATTGTGGAAAACTTCTCTTTTCAAGTCGTGTTTCTACTTCTTGGTCATCAGAGTAAATGGCACTTTTGTAGCTCGGCACTTGAGTTGCGAAATATTAAGACACATCATTGAACCGGCGGTGTATCAATTCGTACCTAGCCGAAAACTGACGAGCGAGGCCTCGCGAAACTAGTCTATTCTATTGGTACCCATTGATATACGGAGAATTTAACGATGTGATCTTACACCATTTATTTGGTATATAAAATCTAGCATTGGCAAAGATTTTGCCGAAGCCCTGCATGCAGGCAACTTTTATTAGAGCTCAAAAGATTGTGGAAAGCTTCTCTTTTCGAGTCGTGTTTCTACTTCTTGGTCATCAGAGTAGATGGCACTTTTGTAGCTCGACACTTGAGGTGCGAAATATTAAGACACATCATTGAACCGTCGGTGAATCAATTCGTACCTAGCCGAATACTGACGAGCGAGGCATCGCGAAACTAGTCTATTCTATTTGTACCCATTGATATACGGAGGATTTAACGATGTGATCTTACACCATTTATTTGGTATATAAAATCTAGCATTGGCAAAGCTTTTGCCGAAGCCCTGCATGCAGGCAACTTTTAATACAGCTCAAAAGAATGTGGAAAACTTCTCTTTTCGAGTCGTGTTTCTACTTCTTGGTCATCAGAGTAGATGGCACTTTTGTAGCTCGGCACTTGAGGTCCGAAATATTAAGACACAACATTGAACCGTCGGTGTATCAATTCGTACCTAGCCGAATACTGACGAGCGAGGCATCGCGAAACTAGCCTATTCGCTTGGTACCCATTGATATACGGAGGATTTAACGATGTGATCTTACACCATTTATTTGGTGTATAAAATCTAGCATTGGCAAAGCTTTTGCCGAACCCCTGCATGCAGGCAACTTTTAATACAGCTCAAAAGATTGTGGAAAACTTCTCATTTCGAGTCGTGCTTCTACTTCTTGGTCATCAGAGTAGATGGCACTTTTGTAGCTCGGCACTTGAGGTCCGAAATATTAAGACATATCATTGAACCGTCGGTGTATCAATTCGTACCTAGCCGAATACTGACGAGCGAGGCATCGCGAAACTAGTCTATTCTCTTGGTACACATTGATACACGGAGGATTTAACGATGTGATCTTACACCATTTATTTGGTATATAAAATCTAGCATTGGCAAAGCTTTTGCCGAAGCCCTGCATGCAGGCAACTTTTAATACAGTTCAAAAGATTGTGGCAAACTTCCCTTTTCGAGTCGTGTTTCTACTTCTTGGTCATCAGAGTAGATGGCACTTTTGTAGCTCGGCACTTGAGGTGCGAAATATTAAGACACATCATTGAACCGTCGGTGTATCAATTCGTACCTAGCCGAAAACTGACGAGCGAGGCATCGCGAAACTAGTCTATTCTATTGGTACCCATTGATATACGGAAGATTTAACGATGTGATCTTACACCATTTATTTGGTATATAAAATCTAGCATTGGCAAAGCTTTTGCCGAAGCCCTGCATGCAGGCAACTTTTAATACAGCTCAAAAGATTGTGGAAAACTTCTCTTTTCGAGTCGTGTTTCTACTTCTTGGTCATCAGAGTAGATGGCACTTTTGTAGCTCGGCACTTGAGGTGCGAAATATTAAGACACATCATTGGACCGTCGGTGTATCAATTCGTACCTAGCCGAAAACTGACGAGCGAGGCATCGCGAAACTAGTCTATTCTATTGGTACCCATTGATATACGGAGGATTTAACGATGTGATCTTACACCATTTATTTGGTATATAAAATCTAGCATTGGCAAAGCTTTTGCCGAAGCCCTGCATGCAGGCAACTTTTAATACAGTTCAAAAGATTGTGGCAAACTTCCCTTTTCGAGTCGTGTTTCTACTTCTTGGTCATCAGAGTAGATGGCACTTTTGTAGCTCGGCACTTGAGGTGCGAAATATTAAGACACATCATTGAACCGTCGGTGTATCAATTCGTACCTAGCCGAAAACTGACGAGCGAGGCATCGCGAAACTAGTCTATTCTATTGGTACCCATTGATATACGGAAGATTTAACGATGTGATCTTACACCATTTATTTGGTATATAAAATCTAGCATTGGCAAAGCTTTTGCCGAAGCCCTGCATGCAGGCAACTTTTAATACAGCTCAAAAGATTGTGGAAAACTTCTCTTTTCGAGTCGTGTTTCTACTTCTTGGTCATCAGAGTAGATGGCACTTTTGTAGCTCGGCACTTGAGGTGCGAAATATTAAGACACATCATTGGACCGTCGGTGTATCAATTCGTACCTAGCCGAAAACTGACGAGCGAGGCATCGCGAAACTAGTCTATTCTATTGGTACCCATTGATATACGGAGGATTTAACGATGTGATCTTACACCATTTATTTGGTATATAAAATCTAGCATTGGCAAAGCTTTTGCCGAAGCCCTGCATGCAGGCAACTTTTAATACAGCTCAAAAGATTGTGGAAAACTTCTCTTTTCGAGTCGTGTTTCTACTTCTTGGTCATCAGAGTAGATGGCACTTTTGTAGCTCGACACTTGAGGTGCGAAATATTAAGACACATCATTGAACCGTCGGTGAATCAATTCGTACCTAGCCGAAAACTGACGAGCGAGGCATCGCGAAACTAGTCTATTCTATTGGTACCCATTGATATACGGAGGATTTAACGATGTGATCTTACACCATTTATTTGGTATATAAAATCTAGCATTGGCAAAGCTTTTGCCGAAGCCCTGCATGCAGGCAACTTTTAATACAGCTCAAAAGAATGTGGAAAACTTCTCTTTTCGAGTCGTGTTTCTACTTCTTGGTCATCAGAGTAGATGGCACTTTTGTAGCTCGGCACTTGAGGTCCGAAATATTAAGACACAACATTGAACCGTCGGTGTATCAATTCGTACCTAGCCGAATACTGACGAGCGAGGCATCGCGAAACTAGCCTATTCGCTTGGTACCCATTGATATACGGAGGATTTAACGATGTGATCTTACACCATTTATTTGGTGTATAAAATCTAGCATTGGCAAAGCTTTTGCCGAACCCCTGCATGCAGGCAACTTTTAATACAGCTCAAAAGATTGTGGAAAACTTCTCTTTTCGAGTCGTGTTTCTACTTCTTGTTCATCAGAGTAGATGGCACTTTTGTAGCTCGGCACTTGAGGTGCGACATATTAAGACACATCATTGAACCGGCGGTGTATCAATTCGTACCTAGCCGAAAACTGACGAGCGAGGCATCGCGAAACTAGTCTATTCTATTGGTACCCATTGATATACGGAGAATTTAACGATGTGATCTTACACCATTTATTTGGTATATAAAATCTAGCATTGGCAAAGATTTTGCCGAAGCCCTGCATGCAGGCAACTTTTAATACAGCTCAAAAGATTGTGGAAAACTTCTCTTTTCGAGTCGTGTTTCTACTTCTTGGTCATCAGAGTAGATGGCACTTTTGTAGCTCGACACTTGAGGTGCGAAATATTAAGACACATCATTGAACCGTCGGTGTATCAATTCGTACCTAGCCGAATACTGACGAGCGAGGCATCGCGAAACTAGCCTATTCGCTTGGTACCCATTGATATACGGAGGATTTAACGATGTGATCTTACACCATTTATTTGGTGTATAAAATCTAGCATTGGCAAAGCTTTTGCCGAAGCCCTGCATGCAGGCAACTTTTAATACAGCTCAAAAGATTGTGGAAAACTTCTCTTTTCGAGTCGTGTTTCTACTTCTTGATCATCAGACTAGATGGCAATTTTGTAGCTCGGCACTTGAGGTCCGAAATATTAAGACACATCATTGAACCGTTGGTGTATCAATTCGTACCTAGCCGAATACTGACGAGCGACGCATCGCGAAACTAGTCTATTCTCTTGGTACCCATTGATATACGGAGGATTTAACGATGTGATCTTACACCATTTATTTGGTATAGAAAATCTAGCATTTCCAAAGCTTTTGCCGAAGCCCTGCATGCAGGCAACTTTTAATACAGCTCAAGAGATTGTGGAAAACTTCTCTTTTCAAGTCGTGTTTCTACTTCTTGGTCATCAGAGTAGATGGCACTTTTGTAGCTCGGCACTTGAGGTGCGAAATATTAAGACACATCATTGGACCGTCGGTGTATCAATTCGTACCTAGCCGAATACTGACGAGCGAGGCATCGCGAAACTAGTCTATTCTATTGGTACCCATTGATATACGGAGGATTTAACGATGTGATCTTACACCATTTATTTGGTATATAAAATCTAGCATTGGCAAAGCTTTTGCCGAAGACCTGCATGCAGGCAACTTTTAATACAGCTCAAAAGATTGTGGAAAACTTCTCTTTTCGAGTCGTGTTTCTACTTCTTGTTCATCAGAGTAGATGGCACTTTTGTAGCTCGGCACTTGAGTTGCGAAATATTAAGACACATCATTGAACCGGCGGTGTATCAATTCGTACCTAGCCGAAAACAGACGAGCGAGGCATCGCGAAACTAGTCTATTCTATTGGTACCCATTGATATACGGAGAATTTAACGATGTGATCTTACACCATTTATTTGGTATATAAAATCTAGCATTGGCAAAGATTTTGCCGAAGCCCTGCATGCAGGCAACTTTTAATAAAGCTCAAAAGATTGTGGAAAACTTCTCTTTTCGAGTCGTGTTTCTACTTCTTGGTCATCAGAGTAGATGGTACTTTTGTAGCTCGACACTTGAGGTGCGAAATATTAAGACACATCATTGAAACGTCGGTGTATCAATTCGTACCTAGCCGAATACTGACGAGCGAGGCATCGCGAAACTAGTCTATTCTATTTGTACCCATTGATATACGGAGGATTTAACGATGTGATCTTACACCATTTGTTTGGTATATAAAATCTAGCATTGGCAAAGCTTTTGCCGAAGCCCTGCATGCAGGCAACTTTTAATACAGCTCAAAAGAATGTGGACAACTTCTCTTTTCGAGTCGTGTTTCTACTTCTTGGTCATCAGAGTAGATGGCACTTTTGTAGCTCGGCACTTGAGGTCCGAAATATTAAGACCCATCATTGAACCGTCGGTGTATCAATTCGTACCTAGCCGAATACTGACGAGCGAGGCATCGCGAAACTAGCCTATTCGCTTGGTACCCATTGATATACGGAGGATTTAACGATGTGATCTTACACCATTTATTTGGTGTATAAAATCTAGCATTGGCAAAGCTTTTGCCGAACCCCTGCATGCAGGCAACTTTTAATACAGCTCAAAAGATTGTGGAAAACTTCTCTTTTCGAGTCGTGCTTCTACTTCTTGGTCATCAGAGTAGATGGCACTTTTGTAGCTCGGCACTTGAGGTCCGAAATATTAAGACACATCATTGAACCGTCGGTGTATCAATTCGTACCTAGCCGAATACTGACGAGCGAGGCATCGCGAAACTAGTCTATTCTCTTGGTACCCATTGATATACGGAGGATTTAACGATGTGATCTTACACCATTTATTTGGTATATAAAATCTAGCATTGGCAAAGCTTTTGCCGAAGCCCTGCATGCAGGCAACTTTTAATAGAGCTCAAAAGATTGTGGAAAATTTCTCTTTTCGAGTCGTGTTTCTACTTCTTGGTCATCAGAGTAGATGGAACTTTTGTAGCTCGGCACTTGAGGTCCGAAATATTAAGACACATCATTGGACCGTCGGTGTATCAATTCGTACCAAGCCGAATACTGACGAGCGAGGCATCGCGAAACTAGTCTATTCTATTGGTACCCATTGATATACGGAGGATTTAACGATGTGATCTTACACCATTTATTTGGTATATAAAATCTAGCATTGGCAAAGCTTTTGCCGAAGCCCTGCATGCAGGCAACTTTTAATACAGTTCAAAAGATTGTGGAAAACTTCTCTTTTCGAGTCGTGTTTCTACTTCTTGTTCATCAGAGTAGATGGCACTTTTGTAGCTCGGCACTTGAGGTGCGAAATAGTAAGACACATCATTGAACCGGCGGTGTATCAATTCGTACCTAGCCGAAAACTGACGAGCGAGGCATCGCGAAACTAGTCTATTCTATTGGTACCCATTGATATACGGAGAATTTAACGATGTGATCTTACACTATTTATTTGGTATATAAAATCTAGCATTGGCAAAGATTTTGCCGAAGCCCTGCATGCAGGCAACTTTTAATACAGCTCAAAAGATTGTGGAAAACTTCTCTTTTCGAGTCGTGTTTCTACTTCTTGGTCATCAGAGTAGATGGCACTTTTGTAGCTCGACACTTGAGGTGCGAAATATTAAGACACATCATTGAACCGTCGGTGTATCAATTCGTACCTAGCCGAATACTGACGAGCGAGGCATCGCGAAACTACTCTATTCTATTAGTACCCATTTATATACGGAGGATTTAACGATGTGATCTTACACCATTTATTTGGTATATAAAATCTAGCATTGGCAAAGCTTTTGCCGAAGCCCTGCATGCAGGCAACTTTTAATACAGATCAAAAGAATGTGGAAAACTTCTCTTTTCGAGTCGTGCTTCTACTTCTTGGTCATCAGAGTAGATGGCACTTTTGTAGCTCGGCACTTGAGGTCCGAAATATTAAGACACATCATTGAACCGTCGGTGTATCAATTCGTACCTAGCCGAATACTGACGAGCGAGGCATCGCGAAACTAGCCTATTCGCTTGGTACCCATTGATATACGGAGGATTTAACGATGTGATCTTACACCATTTATTTGGTGTATAAAATCTAGCATTGGCAAAGCTTTTGCCGAAGCCCTGCATGCAGGCAACTTTTAATACAGCTCAAAAGATTGTGGAAAACTTCTCTTTTCGAGTCGTGTTTCTACTTCTTGGTCATCAGAGTAGATGGCACTTTTGTAGCTCGGCACTTGAGGTCCGAAATATTAAGACACATCATTGAACCGTCAGTGTATCAATTCGTACCTAGCCGAATACTGACGAGCGAGGCATCGCGAAACTAGTCTATTCTCTTGGTACCCATTGATATACGGAAGATTTAACGATGTGATCTTACACCATTTATTTGGTATATAAAATCTAGCATTGGCAAAGCTTTTGCCGAAGCCCTGCATGCAGGCAACTTTTAATACAGCTCAAAAGATTGTGGAAAACTTCTCTTTTCGAGTCGTGTTTCTACTTCTTGGTCATCAGAGTAGATGGCACTTTTGTAGCTCGACACTTGAGGTGCGAAATATTAAGGCACATCATTGAACCGTCGGTGAATCAATTCGTACCTAGCCGAATACTGACGAGCGAGGCATCGCGAAACTAGTCTATTCTATTGGTACCCATTGATATACGGAGGATTTAACGATGTGATCTTACACCATTTATTTGGTATATAAAATCTAGCATTGGCAAAGCTTTTGCCGAAGCCCTGCATGCAGGCAACTTTTAATACAGCTCAAAGGATTGTGGAAAACTTCTCTTTTCGAGTCGTGTTTCTACTTCTTGGTCATCAGGGTAGATGGCACTTTTGTAGCTCGACACTTGAGGTGCGAAATATTAAGACACATCATTGAACCGTCGGTGTATCAGTTCGTACCTAGCCGAATACTGACGAGCGAGGCATCGCGAAACTAGTCTATTCTATTGGTACCCATTGATATACGGAGGATTTAACGATGTGATCTTACACCATTTATTTGGTATATAAAATCTAGCATTGGCAAAGCTTGTGCCGAAGCCCTGCATGCAGGCAACTTTTAATACAGCTCAAAAGATTGTGGAAAACTTCTCTTTTCGAGGCGTGTTTCTACTTCTTGGTCATCAGAGTAGATGGCAATTTTGTAGCTCGGCACTTGAGGTGCGAAATATTAACACACATCATTGAACAGTCGGTGTATCAATTCGTACCTAGCCGAATACTGACGAGCGAGGCATCGCGAAACTAGTCTATTCTCTTGGTACCCATTGATACACGGAGGATTTAACGATGTGATCTTACACCATTTTTTTGGTATATAAAATCTACCATTGGCAAAGCTTTTGCCGAAGCCCTGCATGCAGGCAGCTTTTAATACAGCTCAAAAGATTGTGGAAAACTTCTCTTTTCGAGTCGTGTTTCTACTTCTTGGTCATCAGAGTAGATGGCACTTTTGTAGCTCGGCACTTGAGGTGCGAAATATTAAGACACATCATTGAACCGTCGGTGTATCAATTCGTACCTAGCCGAATACTGAGGAGCGAGGCATCGCAATGATGTGTCTTAATATTTCGCACCTCAAGTGCCGAGCTACAAAAGTGCCATCTACTCTGATGACCAAGAAGTAGAAACACGACTCGAAAAGAGAAGTTTTCCAAAATCTTTTGAGCTGTATTAAAATTGCCTGCATGCAGGGCTTCGGCAAAAGCTTTGCCAATGCTAGATTTTATATACCAAATAAATGGTGTAAGATAACATCGTCAAATCCTTCGTGTATCAATTGGTACCAATAGAATAGACTAGTTTAGCGATGCCTCGCTCGTCAGTATTCGGCTAGGTACGAATTGATACACTGACGGTTCAATGATGTGTCTTAATATTTCGCACCTCAAGTGCCGAGCTACAAAAGTGCCATCTACTCTGATGACCAAGAAGTAGAAACACGACTCGAAAAGAGAAGTTTTCCACAATCTTTTGAGCTGAATTAAAAGTTGCCTGCATGCAGGACTTCGGCAAAAGCTTTGCCAATGCTAGATTTTATATACCAAATAAATGGTGTAAGATCACATCGTTAAATCCTCCGTATATCAATGGGTACCAATAGAATAGACTAGCTTCGCGATGCCTCGCTCGTCAGTATTCGGCTAGGTACGAATTGATACACCTACGTTTCAATGATGTGTCTTAATATTTCGCACCTCAAGTGCCGAGCTACAAAAGTGCCGTCTACTCTGATGACCAAGAAGTAGAAACACGACTCGAAAAGAGAAGTTTTCCACAATCTTTTGAGCTGAATTAAAAGTTGCCTGCATGCAGGACTTCGGCAAAAGCTTTGCCAATGCTAGATTTTATATACCAAATAAATGGTGTAAGATCACATCGTTAAATCCTCCGTATATCAATGGGTACCAATAGAATAGACTAGTTTCGCGATGCCTCGCTCGCCAGTATTCGGCTATGTACGAATTGATACACCGACGGTTCAATGATGTGTCTTAATATTTCGCACCTCAAGTGCCGAGCTACAAAAGTGCCATCTACTCAGTTGACCAAGAAGTAGAAACACGAATCGAAAAGAGAAGTTTTCCACAATCTTTTGAGCTGTATTAAAAGTTGCCTGCATGCAGGGCTTCGGCAAAAGCTTTGCCAATGCGAGATTTTATATACCAAATAAATGGTGTAGATCACATCGTTAAATCCTCCGTATATCAATGGGTACCAATAGAAGAGACTAGTTTCGCGATGCCTCGCTGGTCAGTATTCGGCTAGGTACGAATTGATACACCGACAGTTCAATGATGTGTCTTAATATTTTGCACCTCAAGTGCCGAGCTACAAAAGTGCCATCTACTCTGATGCAGCTCAGTTTTAATACAGCTCAAAAGATTGTGGAAAACTTCTCTTTTCGAGTCGTGTTTCTACTTTTTGGTCATCAGAGTAGATGGCACTTTTGTAGCTCGGCACTTAAGGTGCGAAATATTAAGACACATCATTGAACCGTCGGTGTATCAATTCGTACCTAGCCGAATACTGACGGGCGAGGCATCGCGAAACTAGTCTATTCTATTGGTACCCATTGATATACGGAGGATTTAACGATGTGATCTTACACCATTTATTTGGTATATAAAATCTAGCATTGGCAAAGCTTTTGCCGAAGCCCTGCATCCAGGCAACTTTAATACAGCTCAAAAGATTGTGGAAAACTTCTCTTTTCGAGTCGTGTTTCTACTTCTTGGTCATCAGAGTAGATGGCACTTTTGTAGCTCGTCACTTGAGGTGCGAAATATTAAGACACATCATTGAACCGTCGGTGTATCAATTCGTACCTAGCCGAATACTGACGGGCGAGGCATCGCGAAACTAGTCTATTCTATTGGTACCCATGGATATACGGAGGATTTAACGATGTGATCTTACACCATTTATTTGGTATATAAAATCTAGCATTGGCAAAGCTTTTGCCGAAGCCCTGCATGCAGGCAACTTTTAATAAAGCTCAAAAGATTGTGGAAAACTTCTCTTTTCGAGTCGTGTTTCTACTTCTTGGTCATCAGAGTAGATGGCACTTTTGTAGCTCGGCACTTGAGGTGCGAAATATTAAGACACATCATTGAACGGTCGGTGTATCAATTCGTACCTAGCCGAAAACTGACGAGCGAGGCATCGCGAAACTAGACTATCCTATTGGTACCCATTGATATACGGAGGATTTAACGATGTGATCTTACACCATTTATTTGGTATATAAAATCTAGCATTGGCAAAGATTTTACCGAAGCCCTGCATCCAGGCAACTTTTAATACAGCTCAAAAGATTGTGGAAAACTTCTCTTTTCGAGTCGTGTTTCTACTTCTTGGTCATCAGAATAGATGGCACTTTTGTAGCTCGGCACTTGAAGTGCGAAATATTAAGACACATCATTGAACCGTCGGTGTATCAATTCGTACCTAGCCGAATACTGACGAGCGAGGCATCGCGAAATTAGTCTATTCGATTGGTACCCATTGATATACGGAGGATTTAACGATGTGGTCTTACACCATTTATTTGGTATATAAAATCTAGCATTGGCAAATCTTTTGCCGAAGCCCTGCATGCAGGCAACTTTTAATACAGCTCAAAAGATTGTGGAAAACTTCTCTGTTCGAGGCGTGTTTCTACTTCTTGGTCATCACAGTAGATGGCACTTTTGTAGCTCGGCACTTGAGGTGCGAAATATTAAGACACATCATTGAACCGTCGGTGTATCAATTCGTACCTAGCCGAATACTGACGAGCGAGGCATCGCGAAACTAGTCTATTCTATTGGTACCCATTGATATTTTTTTTTTTTTTTTTTTTTGGCAACATGGCGGAGATCGAGGAAGTTAAGAAAGAATTGAACAAATTGAATAAAAGTGATCTAATAAGGATAATAATTGAAAAGAAAGTGCCTTTGTACATAAAATCAAGTGATAAAGTGGTTAAGTATGTGGAAAGTGATGAAAATACCAAGTTTCCTGATGTAACTACTGAAATATCTGATAACAGTTCAACTGACCACGCCCATGCGGTAAGTCACTTAACATTAAAATATGACCTCAAAGTCGCAAACATCCAACTTGAAGCTTCAACACGTATTATCAAAGAACTTGAACGAACGATTAGTAATCAAGATTATATTATAAATTTGCTACAAAACCCAGCAAATTTGCAGGTTAACCATGTGCCAAATAAAAACAAACAAAGCGGTGTTGCCGGTCATCCTCCAAATTCCGTCGCTAAAGCTGAAGGAAAGAAAACTAAGGGCATACACGAGACACGTGAGAATATAACAATTACAAACCAGCAATTCTCAAGCGCCCTAACGCAGGCTCAACAAAGTTTGAAAATGAATGATATCCACAGTCTTGGCCAAAACCAAAACAAAACTCGGTCCGATGCAAAAGTTGTGGGAAATAACAGCGAGAGTGAGGAGCTTGCAACAAAAGACAAGGTGTGGATTTATGCAGCAAAGTATAAACAATCTTATAGTACACAAAAATTGGAAACATACCTACAAACAAAGTTTCCCGGGCATGAGTTCTCGTGCACTTTATACGAGAATAAGGTAAATGGATCCAATTCTTTCAGGATTACGGCAGATGCAGAATTGAAGGATATTCTTTTTCAACCACAGACATGGCCAAAGGGAATAGAGGTGAGTGAATATTTTTTTCGCAGAAAATATTCCGTCAATAAACCTCCTAACCAAGGTAGATACTTTAACAGGAAAAGACAACAGTGAAAGTGTTATTTTAAAAAACTCTGTACCATTTTATAATAAACAAAATTCGTTAGCAAACTCTGACCAAGTTAGTCTAGTTAGTATTTTTCATGTAAACACCCAAAGTTTAATAAACAAAATAGATCAGCTTAATGTTTTTTTGAAAAATAAAAGATACAGTATATTATGTTTCTCTGAACATTGGCTCAGAGAAAACGAATTAACAACATTAAAGTTTGATGGGTACTTTTTGTCAACTTTTTTCTGTCGGAAGGTAAGAGAACATGGAGGTGTTGCAATTTTTAGCGATAATAAATTTTCTACACGACCAGTTTGTTTGAATCATATATCATGTGAATATGAGGGTGAATTTTGTGCATTAGAAATTACAGATATTAAAACTATTCTAGTAACAGTGTATAGAACCGGAAATGGGAATTTTAAAATATTTCTAGACCTTTTTGAAAAGTTATTGGTGTTTTGCTCTGCTAATTTTTTGGAAATAATAATAATTGGGGATTTCAACATTGATTTTAAAAAATCTTCTAATGAACTCAGAATTTTCCGTGATCTAATTTCTACTTTTGGCTTAACAATAAATATTAATGAATATACTAGAATAACAACTAGATCAGCAACTTGTTTAGATAACATCTTAACAAACATAAACAGTGGGATAGTTGGTTGTGGAATTGTGGACCCATGTATCTCTGATCATCTTGCTCAATTTATTAACTTAAAAATAAAATCTGAAAAAAATCATAGTGCAATTACATACACAAGACGTATAACGAGTAATGGCATACTGAAGTTGAAACATTCGTTAAATAACGTTGATTGGTCTTTAGCTATTTCTCTCAAAACAGCAACAGAATTAGCTCAATTTATTACTGAAATATATCAAAAGTTAACTGAAATCAATTTTCCATTAAAAAAATTGCGAAGTCAGAATAAAGCTCCAATTTCTTGGTTTGATGATGAATTAAAACTTATGCGAGAAAATCTTTCCACAGTCAAGGTAATTGCTGACGTTACAAAAAATTATAGTGAATATAATAAGTTTAAGAAGCATTATAGATCAACAATATCATTAAAGAAAAAACTAGCTTATGGGTATTTCTTTTCAAATTCTGAAAATATATCTCGTGACAGTTGGAAAGTTATAAACTATCACAGAAATAAAGGTCAAAATAAAAAAGTTAGTCCTAGTACGATCTCATCAAACGATTTCAATAATTACTTTACTTCAGTAGCTAAAAATATTAGAGGTTCTTTCAGTTCTACAAATGAAAATGTAGCTATAGATATTTTGAAAGATGTACACTCTCCTTGCCACTCTTTATTTTTACTACCTGTTACTGATATTGAAATCAGAAATGTTTTGCGTGGCTTGAAAAATTCACATTGTACAGATTTTTATTTTTTAAACAAAAAAATAATTGTCGAAACTATTGATATTGTTATTGACAAATTAGTTTTACTTTATAATAATTGCCTTACTGAGGGGATTTTCCCTGATGTACTAAAAGTAACAAAAGTGTTGCCACTATTCAAAAAAGGGTCTTTAGATGAAATTGGAAATTACCGTCCCATCTCTATCATTCCCATTTTCGGTAAAATTTTTGAAAGCATTCTTAATACTCGTTTGACAGAATATCTAGATAAACACAAAATACTTCACTGTAACCAATATGGCTTTAGAAAAAAGTGCAGCACTACACAAGCTATACAGAAAATTGTGAGAGATATAGTCGACGGCATGGAGGAAGGTCATTTCGTGTCTTTGACATTGTGTGATTTATCCAAAGCTTTTGACTGTGTTTCGCATAAATTAATGTTGGAAAAAATGCATAAATATGGTATAAGGGGAACCACTCTCAATCTATTTAGATCTTATTTAACAAATAGAAAACAGGCAGTTTTTCTTAATAATAGCTATTCTGATTTGAACACGGTCGAATACGGGGTTCCTCAAGGTTCAATACTAGGACCCACTTTGTTTCTTATTTATCTGAACGATCTATTTCACTACACTTTTCCCATAAAATGTGTGTGCTTTGCAGATGATACCACTCTCATAAATACTGACATTAATCATCATAATTTGAAAATTAAAATAGATAGTGATACTCAGAAAGCAAAAAACTGGTTTTTGCATAATGGTCTGAAGCTAAATGAAGACAAAAATCAGAATTTGATGTTTAGTTCTGACCGGAAGTATGTCTTAGGAAATAGTGTTAAACTCTTAGGAATTTTCCTAGATGATAATTTGGACTGGAGTGCTCATACAGACTACTTAAGTTCTAAACTTGCTACAACTATATTTTTGATACGCAACTTAGTTTTTATGATCCCTAAAAGTACCCTTAAAATGATCTACTTTGCACTGTTCCATAGCCATTTAAAGTACGGAATAACTGTTTGGGGTGGCTCTTGTCACGCAGACAGAATTTTTAAGTTACAAAAGAAAGTAGTGAGGATACTTGCTGGAGCAGAGTATAGGGAACACTGTAAACCTTTATTTCAGAAGTTAGGTATTATGTCACTACCTTCACTCTATATATATATGAGACGCTGATTGAAATTCATTCCAACAAAAGTAAGTTTAACATAAACTCCAACTTCCATGATCACCATACAAGATCGAGTAATGCTATTAGAGCACAACGTTTTAGGTTGACGAAAAGTATAAAAAACTCAACTGATGTTAGTTTGTACAATTTTTTGCCAGATGAAGTAAAAAGTCTTCATTTACAGTCGTTTAAAAATAAAATAAAATCACACTTTTTAAAACATTGTTTTTACACAAAGACAGAGTACTTAGGTACCGCTTATAATACATTATAATAAGTACACTAGTTTGGTCAGGGTTTTTTTGCCGATTATGACGATATTTCATGTTTTTAAGTTTATTTCATGTCTTTACGTTTTTACATAGTGTGTTAAATTTTTTGTTAGTACCTGTTTGTATATCTGTTCATTATAATTTATAATATTTATCTTTTAAATTTTGTCAAAATTTTATAATGTAGGTACGTGCTCTTTTGACTTGTCAAAAACAAAAGAAATTTTGTATATTTGATGAAATAAATTCTATTCTATTCTATTCTATTCTATACGGAGGATTTAACGATGTGATCTTACACCATTTATTTGGTATATAAAATCTAGCATTGGCAAAACCTTTGACGAAGCCCTGCATGCAGGCAACTTTTAATACAGCTCAAAAGATTGTGGAAAACTTCTCTTTTCGAGTCGTGTTTCTACTTCTTGGTCATCAGAGTAGATGGCAATTTTGTAGCTCGGCACTTGAGGAGCGAAATATTAAGACACATCATTGGACCGTCGGAGTATCAATTCGTACCTAGCCGAATACTGACGAGCGAGGCATCGCGAAACTAGTCTATTCTATTGGTACCCATTGAAATACGGAGGATTTAACGATGTGATCTTACACCATTTATTTGGTATATAAAATCTAACATTGGCAAAGCTTTTGCCGAAGCCCTGCATGCAGGCAACTTTTAATACAGCTCAAAAGATTGTGGAAAACTTCTCTTTTCGAGTCGTGTTTCTAATTCTTGGTCATCAGAGTAGATGGCACTTTTGTAGCTCGGCACTTCAGGTGCGAAATATTAAGACACATCATTGAACCGTCGGTGTATCAATTCGTACCTAGCCGAAAACTGACGAGCGAGGCATCGCGAAACTAGTCTATTCTATTGGTACCCATTGATATACGGAAGATTTAACGATGTGATCTTACACCATTTATTTGGTATATAAAATCTAGCATTGGCAAAGATTTTGCCGAAGTCCTGCATGCAGGCAACTTTTAATACAGCTCAAAAGATTGTGGAAAATTTCTCTTTTCGAGTCGTGTTTCTACTTTTTGGTCATCAGAGTAGATGGCACTTTTGTAGCTCGGCACTTGAGGTGCGAAATATTAAGACACATCATTGAACCGTCGGTGTATCAATTCGTACCTAGCCGAATACTGACGAGCGAGGCATCGCGAAGCTAGTCTATTCTCTTGGTACCCATTGATATACGGAAAATTTAACGATGTGATCTTACACCATTTATTTGGTATATAAAATCTAGCATTGGCAAAGCTTTTGCCGAAGCCCTGCATGCAGGCAACTTTTAATACAGCTCAAAAGATTGTGGAAAACTTCTCTTTTTGAGTCGTGTTTCTACTTCTTGGTCATCAGAGTAGATGGCACTTTTGTAGCTCGGCACTTGAGGTGCGAAATATTAAGACACATCATTGGACCGTCGGTGTATCAATTCGTACCTAGCCGAATACTGACGAGCGAGGCATCGCGAAACTAGTCTGTTCTATTGATACCCATTGATATACGGAGGATTTAACGATGTGATCTTACACCATTTATTTGGTATATAAAATCTAGCATTGGCAAAGATTTTGCCGAAGCCCTGCATGCAGGCAACTTTTAATACAGCTCAAAAGATTGTGGAAAACTTCTCTTTTCGAGTCGTGTTTCTACTTCTTGTTCATCAGAGTAGATGTCGCTTTTGTAGCTCAGCACTTAAGGTGCGAAATATTACGACACATCATTGAACCGGCGGTGTATCAATTCGTACCTAGCCGAAAACTGACGAGCGAGGCATCGCGAAACTAGTCTATTCTATTGGTACCCATTGATATACGGAGGATTTAGCGATGTGATCTTACACCATTTATTTGGAATATAAAATCTAGCATTGGCAAAGCTTTTGCCGAAGCCCTGCATGCAGGCAACTTTTAATACAGTTCAAAAGATTGTGGAAAACTTCTCTTTTCGAGTCGTGTTTCTACTTCTTGTTCATCAGAGTAGATGGCACTTTTGTAGCTCGGCACTTGAGGTGCGAAATATTAAGACACATCATTGAACCGGCGGTGTATCAATTCGTACCTAGCCGAAAACTGACGAGCGAGGCATCGCGAAACTAGTCTATTCTATTGGTACCCATTGATACACGGAGAATTTAACGATGTGATCTTACACCATTTATTTGGTATATAAAATCTAGCATTGGCAAAGACTTTGCCGAAGCCCTGCTGCATGCAGGCAACTTTTAATACAGCTCAAAAGATTGTGGAAAACTTCTCTTTTCGAGTCGTGTTTCTACTTCTTGGTCATCAGAGTAGATGGCACTTTTGTAGCTCGACACTTGAGGTGCGAAATATTAAGACACATCATTGAACCGTCGGTGTATCAATTCGTACCTAGCCGAATACTGACGAGCGAGGCATCGCGAAACTAGTCTACTCTATTAGTACCCATTTATATACGGAGGATTTAACGATGTGATCTTACACCATTTATTTGGTGTATAAAATCTAGCATTGGCAAAGCTTTTGACGAAGCCCTGCATGCAGGCAACTTTTAATACAGCTCAAAAGATTGTGGAAAACTTCTCTTTTCGAGTCGTGTTTCTACTTCTTGGTCATCAGAGTAGATGGCACTTTTGTAGCTCGACACTTGAGGTGCGAAATATTAAGACACATCATTGAACCGTCGGTGAATCAATTCGTACCTAGCCGAATACTGACGAGCGAGGCATCGCGAAACTAGTCTATTCTATTGGTACCCATTGATATACGGAGGATTTAACGATGTGATCTTACACCATTTATTTGGTATATAAAATCTAGCATTGGCAAAGCTTTTGCCGAAGCCCTGCATGCAGGCAACTTTTAATACAGCTCAAAAGATTGTGGAAAACTTCTCTTTTCGAGTCGTGTTTCTACTTCTTGGTCATCAGGGTAGATGGCACTTTTGTAGCTCGACACTTGAGGTGCGAAATATTAAGACACATCATTGAACCGTCGGTGTATCAGTTCGTACCTAGCCGAATACTGACGAGCGAGGCATCGCGAAACTAGTCTATTCTATTGGTACCCATTGATATACGGAGGATTTAACGATGTGATCTTACACCATTTATTTGGTATATAATATCTAGCATTGGCAAAGCTTGTGCCGAAGCCCTGCATGCAGGCAACTTTTAATCCAGCTCAAAAGATTGTGGAAAACTTCTCTTTTCGAGGCGTGTTTCTACTTCTTGGTCATCAGAGTAGATGGCAATTTTGTAGCTCGGCACTTGAGGTGCGAAATATTAACACACATCATTGAACAGTCGGTGTATCAATTCGTACCTAGCCGAATACTGACGAGCGAGGCATCGCGAAACTAGTCTATTCTATTGGTACCCATTGATACACGGAGGATTTAACTATGTGATCTTACACCATTTTTTTGGTATATAAAATCTACCATTGGCAAAGCTTTTGCCGAAGCCCTGCATGCAGACAGCTTTTAATACAGCTCAAAAGATTGTGGAAAACTTCTCTTTTCGAGTCGTGTTTCTACTTCTTGGTCATCAGAGTAGATGGCACTTTTGTAGCTCGGCACTTGAGGTGCGAAATATTAAGACACATCATTGAACCGTCGGTGTATCAATTCGTACCTAGCCGAATACTGAGGAGCGAGGCATCGCAATGATGTGTCTTCATATTTCGCACCTCAAGTGCCGAGCTACAAAAGTGCCATCTACTCTGATGACCAAGAAGTAGAAACACGACTCGAAAAGAGAAGTTTTCCACAATCTTTTGAGCTGTATTAAAAGTTGCCTGCATGCAGGGCTTCGGCAAAAGCTTTTCCAATGCTAGATTTTATATACCAAATAAATGGTGTAAGATCACATCGTTAAATCCTCCGTATGTCAATGGGTACCAATAGAATAGACTAGTTTCGCGATGCCTCGCTCGTCAGTATTCGGCTAAGTACGAATTGATACACCGAGGGTTCAATGATGTGTCTTAATATTTCGCTACTCAAGTGCCGAGCTACAAAAGTGCCATCTACTCTGATGACCAAGAAGTAGAAACACGACTCGAAAAGAGAAGTTTTCCACAATCTTTTGAGCTGTATTAAAAGTTGCCTGCATGCAGGGCTTCGGCAAAAGCTTTGCCAATGCTAGATTTTATATACCAAATAAATGGTGTAAGATCACATCGTTAAATCCTCCGTATTTCAATCGGTACCAATAGAATAGACTAGTTTCACGATGCCTCGCTCGTCAGTATTCGGCTAGGTACGAATTGATACACCGACGGTTCAATGATGTGTCTTAATATTTCGCACCTCAAGTGCCGAGCTACAAAAGTGCCATCTACTCTGAGGAACAAGAAGTGGAAACACGACTCGAAAAGAGAAGTTTTCCACAATCTTTTGAGCTGTATTAAAAGTTGCGTGCATGCAGGGCTTCGGCAAAAGCTTTGCCAATGCTAGATTTTATATACCAAATAAATGGTGTAAGATCACATCGTCAAATCCTCCGTGTATCAATGGGTACCAATAGAATAGATTAGTTTAGCGATGCGTCGCTCGTCAGTATTCGGCTAGGTACGAATTGATACACCGACGGTTCAATGATGTGTCTTAATATTTCGCACCTCAAGTGCCGAGCTACAAAAGTGCCATCTACTCTGATGACCAAGAAGTAGAAACACGACTCGAAAAGAGAAGTTTTCCACAATCTTTTGAGCTGTATTAAAAGTTGCCTGCATGCAGGACTTCGGCAAAAGCTTTGCCAATGCTAGATTTTATATACCAAATAAATGGTGTAAGGTCACATCGTTAAATCCTCCGTATATCAATGGGTACCAATCGAATAGACTAGTTTCGCGATGCCTCTTTCGTCAGTATTCGGCTAGGTACGAATTTATACACCTACGGTTCAATGAGGTGTCTTAATATTTCGCACCTCAAGTGCCGAGCTACAAAAGTGCCGTCTACTCTGATGACCAAGAAGTAGAAACACGACTCGAAAAGAGAAGTTTTCCACAATCTTTTGAGCTGTATTAAAAGTTGCCTGCATGCAGGGCTTCGGCAAAAGCTTCGCCAATGCTAGATTTTATATACCAAATAAATGGTGTAAGATCACATCGTTAAATCCTCCGTAAATCAATGGGTACCAATAGAATAGACTAGTTTCGCGATGCCTCGCTCGTCAGTATTCGGCTATGTACGAATTGATACACCGACGGTTCAATGATGTGTCTTAATATTTCGCACCTCAAGTGCCGAGCTACAAAAGTGCCATCTACTCAGTTGACCCAGAAGTAGAAACACGAATCGAAAAGAGAAGTTTTCCACAATCTTTTGAGCTGTATTAAAAGTTGCCTGCATGCAGGGCTTCGGCAAAAGCTTTGCCAATGCGAGATTTTATATACCAAATAAATGGTGTAGATCACATCGTTAAATCCTCCGTATATCAATGGGTACCAATAGAAAGACTAGTTTCGCGATGCCTCGCTGGGGAGTATTCGGCTAGGTACGAATTGATACACCGACGGTTCAATGATGTGTCTTAATATTTTGCACCTCAAGTGCCGAGCTACAAAAGTGCCATCTACTCTGATGCAGCTCAGTTTTAATACAGCTCAAAAGATTGTGGAAAACTTCTCTTTTCGAGTCGTGTTTCTACTTCTTGGTCATCAGAGTAGATGGCACTTTTGTAGCTCGGCACTTAAGGTGCGAAATATTAAGACACATCATTGAACCGTCGGTGTATCAATTCGTACCTAGCCGAATACTGACGAGCGAGGCATCGCGAAACTAGTCTATTCTATTGGTACCCATTGATACACGGAGGATTTAACGATGTGATCTTACACCATTTTTTTGGTATATAAAATCTACCATTGGCAAAGCTTTTGCCGAAGCCCTGCATGCAGGCAGCTTTTAATACAGCTCAAAAGATTGTGGAAAACTTCTCTTTTCGAGTCGTGTTTCTACTTCTTGGTCATCAGAGTAGATGGCACTTTTGTAGCTCGGCACTTGAGGTGCGAAATATTAAGACACATCATTGAACCGTCGGTGTATCAATTCGTACCTAGCCGAATACTGATGAGCGAGGCATCGCAATGATGTGTCTTAATATTTCGCACCTCAAGTGCCGAGCTACAAAAGTGCCATCTACTCTGATGACCAAGAAGTAGAAACACGACTCGAAAAGAGAAGTTTTCCACAATCTTTTGAGCTGTATTAAAAGTTGCCTGCATGCAGGGCTTCGGCAAAAGCTTTTCCAATGCTAGATTTTATATACCAAATAAATGGTGTAAGATCACATCGTTAAATCCTCCGTATGTCAATGGGTACCAATAGAATAGACTAGTTTCGCGATGCCTCGCTCGTCAGTATTCGGCTAAGTACGAATTGATACACCGAGGGTTCAATGATGTGTCTTAATATTTCGCTACTCAAGTGCCGAGCTACAAAAGTGCCATCTACTCTGATGACCAAGAAGTAGAAACACGACTCGAAAAGAGAAGTTTTCCGCAATCTTTTGAGCTGTATTAAAAGTTGCCTGCATGCAGGGCTTCGGCAAAAGCTTTGCCAATGCTAGATTTTATATACCAAATAAATGGTGTAAGATCACATCGTCAAATCCTCCGTGTATCAATGGGTACCAATAGAATAGACTAGTTTAGCGATGCGTCGCTCGTCAGTATTCGGCTAGGTACGAATTGATACACCGACGGTTCAATGATGTGTCTTAATATTTCGCACCTCAAGTGCCGAGCTACAAAAGTGCCATCTACTCTGATGACCAAGAAGTAGAAACACGACTCGAAAAGAGAAGTTTTCCACAATCTTTTGAGCTGTATTAAAAGTTGCCTGCATGCAGGACTTCGGCAAAAGCTTTGCCAATGCTAGATTTTATATACCAAATAAATGGTGTAAGGTCACATCGTTAAATCCTCCGTATATCAATGGGTACCAATAGAATAGACTAGTTTCGCGATGCCTCGTTCGTCAGTATTCGACTAGGTACGAATTGATACACCTACGGTTCAATGATGTGTCTTAATATTTCGCACCTCAAGTGCCGAGCTACAAAAGTGCCGTCTACTCTGATGACCAAGAAGTAGAAACACGACTCGAAAAGAGAAGTTTTCCACAATCTTTTGAGCTGTATTAAAAGTTGCCTGCATGCAGGGCTTCGGCAAAAGCTTTGCCAATGCTAGATTTTATATACCAAATAAATGGTGTAAGATCACATCGTTAAATCCTCCGTATATCAATGGGTACCAATAGAATAGACTAGTTTCGCGATGCCTCGCTCGTCAATATTCGGCTATGTACGAATTGATACACCGACGGTTCAATGATGTGTCTTAATATTTCGTACCTCAAGTGCCGAGCTACAAAAGTGCCATCAACTCAGTTGACCAAGAAGTAGAAACACGAATCGAAAAGAGAAGTTTTCCACAATCTTTTGAGCTGTATTAAAAGTTGCCTGCATGCAGAGCTTCGGCAAAAGCTTTGCCAATGCGAGATTTTATATACCAAATAAATGGTGTAGATCACATCGTTAAATCCTCCGTATATCAACGGGTACCAATAGAAGAGACTAGTTTCGCGATGCCTCGCTGGGCAGTATTCGGTTAGGTACGAATTGATACACCGACGGTTCAATGATGTGTCTTAATATTTTGCACCTCAAATGCCGAGCTACAAAAGTGCCATCTACTCTGATGCAGCTCAGTTTTAATACAGCTCAAAAGATTGTGGAAAACTTCTCTTTTCGAGTCGTGTTTCTACTTCTTGGTCATCAGAGTAGATGGCACTTTTGTAGCTCGGCACTTAAGGTGCGAAATATTAAGACACATCATTGAACCGTCGGTGTATCAATTCGTACCTAGCCGAATACTGACGGGCGAGGCATCGCGAAACTTGTCTATTCTATTGGTACCCATTGATATACGGAGGATTTAACGATGTGATCCTACACCATTTATTTGGTATATAAAATCTGGCATTGGCAAAGCTTTTGCCGAAGCCCTGCATGCAGGCAACTTTTAATACAGCTCAAAAGATTGTGGAAAACTTCTCTTTTCAAGTCGTGTTTATACTTCCTGGTCATCAGAGTAGATGGCACTTTTGTAGCTCGGCACTTGAGGTGCGAAATATTAAGACACATCATTGAACCGTCGGTAAATCAATTCGTACCTAGCCGAAAACTGACGAGCGAGGCATCGCGAAACTAGTCTATTGGATTTGTACCCATTGATATACGGAGGATTTAACGATGTGATCTTACACCATTTGTTTGGTATATAAAATCTAGCATTGGCAAAGCTTTTGCCGAAGCCCTGCATCCAGGCAACTTTAATACAGCTCAAAAGATTGTGGAAAACTTCTCTTTTCGAGTCGTGTTTCTACTTCTTGGTCATCAGAGTAGGTGGCACTTTTGTAGCTCGTCACTTGAGGTGCGAAATATTAAGACACATCATTAAACCGTCGGTGTATCAATTCGTACCTAGCCGAATACTGACGAGCGAGGCATCGCCAAACTAGTCTATTTTATTGGTACCCATGGATATACGGAGGATTTAACGATGTGATCTTACACCATTTATTTGGTATATAAAATCTAGCATTGGCAAAGCTTTTGCCGAAGCCCTGCATGCAGGCAACTTTTAATATAGCTCAAAAGATTGTGGAAAACTTCTCTTTTCGAGTCGTGTTTCTACTTCTTGGTCATCAGAGTAGATGGCACTTTTGTAGCTCGGCACTTGAGGTGCGAAATATTAAGACACATCATTGAACCGTCGGTGTATCAATTCGTACCTAGCCGAATACTGACGAGCGAGGCATCGCGAAACTTGTCTATTCTATTGGTACCCATTGATATACGGAGGATTTAACGATGTGATCTTACACCATTTACTTGGTATATAAAATCTAGCATTGGGAAAGCTTGTGCCGAAGCCCTGCATGCAGGCAACTTTTAATACAGCTCAAAAGATTGTGGAAAACTTTTCTTTTCGAGTTGTGTTTCTACTTCTTGGTCATCAGAGTAGATGGCACTTTTGTAGCTCGGCACTTGAGGTGCGAAATATTAAGACACATCATTGAACCCTCTGTGTATCAATTCGTACCTAGCCGAAAACTGACGAGCGAGGCATCGCGAAACTAGACTATTCTATTGGTACCCATTGATATACGGAGGATTTAACGATGTGATCTTACACCATTTATTTTGTATATAAAATCTAGCATTGGCAAAGCTTTTGCCGAAGCCCTGCATGCAGGCAACTTTTAATAGAGCTCAAAAGATTGTGGAAAACTTCTCTTTTCGATTAGTGTTTCTACTTCTTGGTCATCAGAGTAGATGGCACTTTTGTAGCTCGGCACTTGAGGTGCGAAATATTAAGACACATCATTGAACCGTCGGTGTATAAATTCGTACCTAGCCGAAAACTGACGAGCGAGGCATCGCGAAACTAGACTATCCTATTGGTACCCATTGATATACGGAGGATTTAACGATGTGATCTTACACCATTTATTTGGTATATAAAATCTAACATTGGCAAAGCTTTTACCGAAGCCCTGCATCCAGGCAACTTTTAATACAGCTCAAAAGATTGTGGAAAACTTCTCTTTTCGAGTCGTGTTTCTACTTCTTGGTCATCAGAGTAGATGGCACTTTTGTAGCTGGGCACTTGAGGTGCGAAATATTAAGACACATCATTGAACCGTCGGTGTATCAATTCGTACTTAGCCGAATACTGACGAGCGAGGCATCGCAAAACTAGTCTATTCTATTGGTACCCATTGATATACGGAGGATTTTACGATGTGATTTTACACCATTTATTTGGTATATAAAATCTAGCATTGGCAAAGCTTTTGCCGAAGCCCTGCATGCAGGCAACTTTTAATACAGCTAAAAAGATTGTGGAAAACTTCTCTTTTCGAGTCGTGTTTCTACTTCTTGGTCATCAGAGTAGATGGCACTTTTGTAGCTCGGCACTTGAGGTGCGAAATATTAAGACACATCATTGAACCGTCGGTGTATCAATTCGTACCTAGCCGAATACTGACGAGCGAGGCATCGCGAAATTAGTCTATTCGATTGGTACCCATTGATATACGGAGGATTTAACGATGTGGTCTTACACCATTTATTTGGTATATAAAATCTAGCATTGGCAAAGCTTTTGACGAAGCCCTGCATGCAGGCAACTTTTAATACAGCTCAAAAGATTGTGGAAAACTTCTCTTTTCGAGTCGTGTTTCTACTTCTTGGTCATCAGAGTAGATGGCAATTTTGTAGCTCAGCACTTGAGGAGCGAAATATTAAGACACATCATTGGACCATCGGAGTATCAATTCGTACCTAGCCGAATACTGACGAGCGAGGCATCGCGAAACTAGTCTATTCTATTGGTACCCATTGAAATACGGAGGATTTAACGATGTGATCTTACACCATTCATTTGGTATATAAAATCTAGCATTGGCAAAGCTTTTGCCGAAGCCCTGCATGCAGGCAACTTGTAATACAGCTCAAAAGATTGTGGAAAACTTCTCTTTTCGAGTCGTGTTTCTAATTCTTGGTCATCAGAGTAGATGGCACTTTTGTAGCTCGGCACTTCAGGTGCGAAATATTAAGACACATCATTGAACCGTCGGTGTATCAATTCGTACCTAGCCGAAAACTGACGAGCGAGGCATCGCGAAACTAGTCTATTCTATTGGTACCCATTGATATACGGAAGATTTAACGATGTGATCTTACACCATTTATTTGGTATATAAAATCTAGCATTGGCAAAGATTTTGCCGAAGTCCTGCATGCAGGCAACTTTTAATACAGCTCAAAAGATTGTGGAAAACTTCTCTTTTCGAGTCGTGTTTCTACTTCTTGGTCATCAGAGTAGATGGCACTTTTGTAGCTCGGCACTTGAGGTGCGAAATATTAAGACACATCATTGAACCGTCGGTGTATCAATTCGTACCTAGCCGAATACTGACGAGCGAGGCATCGCGAAACTAGTCTATTCTCTTGGTACCCATTGATATACGGAAAATTTAACGATGTGATCTTACACCATTTATTTGGTATATAAAATCTAGCATTGGCAAAGCTTTTGCCGAAGCCCTGCATGCAGGCAACTTTTAATACAGCTCAAAAGATTGTGGAAAACTTCTCTTTTCGAGTCGTGTTTCTACTTCTTGGTCATCAGGGTAGATGGCACTTTTGTAGCTCGGCACTTGAGGTGCGAAATATTAAGACACATCATTGGACCGTCGGTGTATCAATTCGTACCTAGCCGAATACTGACGAGCGAGGCATCGCGAAACTAGTCTGTTCTATTGATACCCATTGATATACGGAGGATTTAACGATGTGATCTTACTCCATTTATTTGGTATATAAAATCTAGCATTGGCAAAGATTTTGCCGAAGCCCTGCATGCAGGCAACTTTTAATACAGCTCAAAAGATTGTGGAAAACTTCTCTTTTCGAGTCGTGTTTCTACTTCTTGTTCATCAGAGTAGATGTCACTTTTGTAGCTCAGCACTTGAGGTGCGAAATATTAAGACACATCATTGAACCGGCGGTGTATCAATTCGTACCTAGCCGAAAATTGACGAGCGAGGCATCCCGAAACTAGTCTATTCTATTGGTACCCATTGATATACGGAGAAATTTACGATGTGATCTTACACCATTTATTTGGTATATAAAATCTAGCATTGGCAAAGATTTTGCCGAAGCCCTGCATGCAGGCAACTTTTAATAGAGCTCAAAAGATTGTAGAAAACTTCTCTTTTCGAGTCGTGTTTCTACTTCTTGGTCATCAGAGTAGATGGCACTTTTGTAGCTCGACACTTGAGGTGCGAAATATTAAGACACATCATTGAACCGTGGGTGTATCAATTCGTACCTAGCCGGACACTGACGAGCGAGGCATCGCGAAACTAATCTATTCTATTGGTACCCATTGATATACGGAGGATTTAACGATGTGATCTTACACCATTTATTTGGTATATAAAATCTAGCATTGGCAAAGCTTTTGCCGAAGCCCTGCATGCAGGCAACTCTTAATACAGCTCAAAAGATTGTGGAAAACTTCCCTTTTCGAGTCGTGTTTCTACTTCTTGGTCATCAGAGTAGATGGCACTTTTGTAGCTCGGCACTTGAGGTGCGAAATATTAAGACACATCATTGAACCGTCGGTGTATCAGTTCGTACCTAGCCGAATACTGACCATCGAGGCATCGCGAAACTAGTCTATTCTATTGTTACCCATTGATATACGGAGGATTTAACGATGTGATCTTACACCATTTATTTGGTATATAATATCTAGCATTGGCAAAGCTTGTGCCGAAGCCCTGCATGCAGGCAACTTTTAATACAGCTCAGAAGATTGTGGAAATCTTCTCTTTTAGAGTCGTGTTTCTACTTCTTGGTCATCAGAGTAGGTGGCAATTTTGTAGCTCGGCACTTGAGGTGCGAAATATTAACACACATCATTGAACTGTCGGTGTATCAATTCGTACCTAGCCGAATACTGACGAGCGAGGCATCGCGAAACTAGTCTATTCTATTGGTACCCATTGATACACGGAGGATTTAACGATGTGATCTTACATCATTTTTTTGGTATATAAAATCTAGCATTGGCAAAGCTTTTGCCGAAGCCCTGCATGCAGGCAACTTTTAATACAGCTCAAAAGATTGTGGAAAACGTCTCTTTTCGAGTCGTGTTTCTACTTCTTGGTTATCAGAGCAGATGGCACTTTTGTAGCTCGGCACTTGAGGTGCGAAATATTAAGACACATCATTGAACCGTCGGTGTATCAATTCGTACCTAGCCGAATACTGACGAGCGAGGCATCGCGAAACTAGTCTATTCTATTGATACCCATTGATATACGGAGGATTTAACGATGTGATCTTACACCATTTATTTGGTATATAAAATCTAGCATTGGCAAAGATTTTGCCGAAGCCCTGCATGCAGGCAACTTTTAATACAGCTCAAAAGATTGTGGAAAACTTCTCTTTTCGAGTCGTGTTTATACTTCCTGGTCATCAGAGTAGATGGCACTTTTGTAGCTCGGCACTTGAGGTGCGAAATATTAAGACACATCATTGAACCGTCGGTAAATCAATTCGTACCTAGCCGAAAACTGACGAGCGAGGCATCGCGAAACTAGTCTATTGTATTTGTACCCATTGATATACGGAGGATTTAACGATGTGATCTTACACCATTTATTTGGTATATAAAATCTAGCATTGGCAAAGCTTTTGCCGAAGCCCTGCATCCAGGCAACTTTAATACAGCTCAAAAGATTGTGGAAAACTTCTCTTTTCGAGTCGTGTTTCTACTTCTTGGTCATCAGAGTAGATGGCACTTTTGTAGCTCGGCACTTGAGGTGCGAAATGTTAAGACACATCATTGAACCGTCGGTGTATCAATTCGTACCTAGCCGAATACTGACGAGCGAGGCATCGCGAAACTAGTCTATTATATTGGTACCCATTGATATACGGAGGATTTAACGATGTGATCTTACACCATTTACTTGGTATATAAAATCTAGCATTGGGAAAGCTTGTGCCGAAGCCCTGCATGCAGGCAACTTTTAATACAGCTCAAAAGATTGTGGAAAACTTCTCTTTTCGAGTCGTGTTTCTACTTCTTGGTCATCAGAGTAGATGGCACTTTTGTAGCTCGTCACTTGAGGTGCGAAATATTAAGACACATCATTGAACCGTCGGTGTATCAATTCGAACCTAGCCGAATACTGACGAGCGAGGCATCGCGAAACTAGTCTATTCTATTGGTACCCATGGATATACGGAGGATTTAACGATGTGATCTTACACCATTTATTTGGTATATAAAATCTAGCATTGGCAAAGCTTTTGCCGAAGCCCTGCATGCAGGCAACTTTTAATACAGCTCAAAAGATTGTGGAAAACTTCTCTTTTCGAGTCGTGTTTCTACTTCTTGGTCATCAGAGTAGATGGCACTTTTGTAGCTCGGCACTTGAGGTGCGAAATGTTAAGACACATCATTGAACCGTCGGTGTATCAATTCGTACCTAGCCGAATACTGACGAGCGAGGCATCGCGAAACTAGTCTATTATATTGGTACCCATTGATATACGGAGGATTTAACGATGTGATCTTACACCATTTACTTGGTATATAAAATCTAGCATTGGGAAAGCTTGTGCCGAAGCCCTGCATGCAGGCAACTTTTAATACAGCTCAAAAGATTGTGGAAAACTTCTCTTTTCGAGTCGTGTTTCTACTTCTTGGTCATCAGAGTAGATGGCACTTTTGTAGCTCGTCACTTGAGGTGCGAAATATTAAGACACATCATTGAACCGTCGGTGTATCAATTCGAACCTAGCCGAATACTGACGAGCGAGGCATCGCGAAACTAGACTATTCTATTGGTACCCATTGATATACGGAGGATTTAACGATGTGATCTTACACCATTTATTTTGGATATAAAATCTAGCATTGGCAAAGCTTTTGCCGAAGCCCTGCATGCATGCAACTTTTAATAGAGCTCAAAAGATTGTGGAAAACTTCTCTTTTCGAGTCGTGTTTCTACTTCTTGGTCATCAGAGTAGATGGCACTTTTGTAGCTCGGCACTTGAGGTGCGAAATATTAAGACACATCATTGAACCGTCGGTGTATCAATTCGTACCTAGCCGGATACTGACGAGCGAGGCATCGCGAAACTAATCTATTCTATTGGTACCCATTGATATACGGAGGATTTAACGATTTGATCTTACACCATTTATTTGGTATATAAAATCTAGCATTGGCAAAGCTTTTGCCGAAGCCCTGCATGCAGGCAACTCTTAATACAGCTCAAAAGATTGTGGAAAACTTCTCTTTTCGAGTCGTGTTTCTACTTCTTGGTCATCAGAGTAGATGGCACTTTTGTAGCTCGGCACTTGAGGTGCGAAATGTTGAGACACATCATTGAACCGTCGGTGTATCAATTCGTACCTAGCCGAATACTGACGAGCGAGGCATCGCGAAACTAGTCTATTCTATTGGTACCCATTGATATACGGAGGATTTAACGATGTGATCTTACACCATTTATTTGGTATATAATATCTAGCATTGGCAAAGCTTGTGCCGAAGCCCTGCATGCAGGCAACTTTTAATACAGCTCAGAAGATTGTGGAAAACTTCTCTTTTCGAGTCGTGTTTCTACTTCTTGGTCATCAGAGTAGATGGCAATTTTGTAGCTCGGCACTTGAGGTGCGAAATATTAACACACATCATTGAACCGTCGGTGTATCAATTCGTACCTAGCCGAATACTGACGAGCGAGGCATCGCGAAACTAGTCTATTCTATTGGTACCCATTGATACACGGAGGATTTAACGATGTGATCTTACATCATTTTTTTGGTATATAAAATCTAGCACTGGCAAAGCTTTTGCCGAAGCCCTGCATGCAGGCAACTTTTAGTACAGCTCAAAAGATTGTGGAAAACTTCTCTTTTCGAGTCGTGTTTCTACTTCTTGGTCATCAGAGTAGATGGCACTTTTGTAGCTCGGCACTTGAGGTGCGAAATATTAAGACACATCATTGAACCGTCGGTGTATCAATTCGTACCTAGCCGAATACTGACGAGCGAGGCATCGCGAAACTAGTCTGTTCTATTGATACCCATTGATATGCGGAGGATTGTTTTCGATGTGATCTTACACCATTTATTTGGTATATAAAATCTAGCATTGGCAAAGATTTTGCCGAAGCCCTGCATGCAGGCAACTTTTAATACAGCTCAAAAGATTGTGGAAAACTTCTCTTTTCGAGTCGTGTTTCTACTTCTTGTTCATCAGAGTAGATGGCACTTTTGTAGCTCGGCACTTGAGGTGCGAAATATTAAGACACATCATTGAACCGGCGGTGTATCAATTCGTACCTAGCCGAAAACTGACGAGCGAGGCATCGCGAAACTAGTCTATTCTATTGGTACCCATTGATATACGGAGAATTTAACGATGTGATCTTACACCATTTATTTGGTATATAAAATCTAGCATTGGCAAAGATTTTGCCGAAGCCCTGCATGCAGGCAACTTTTAATACAGCTCAAAAGATTGTGGAAATCTTCTCTTTTCGAGTCGTGTGTCTACTTCTTGGTCATCAGAGTAGATGGCACTTTTGTAGCTCGACACTTGAGGTGCGAAATATTAAGACACATCATTGAACCGTCGGTGTATCAATTCGTACCTAGCCGGATACTGACGAGCGAGGCATCGCGAAACTAGTCTATTCTATTGGTACCCATTGATATACGGAGGATTTAACGATGTGATCTTACACCATTTATTTGGTATATAAAATCTAGCATTGGCAAAGCTTTTGCCGAAGCCCTGCATGCCGGCAACTCTTAATACAGCTCAAAAGATTGTGGAAAACTTCTCTTTTCGAGTCGTGTTTCTACTTCTTGGTCATCAGAGTAGATGGCACTTTTGTAGCTCGGCACTTGAGGTGCGAAATATTAAGACACATCATTGAACCGTCGGTGTATCAGATCGTACCTAGCCGAATATTGACCATCGAGGCAACGCGAAACTAGTCTATTCTATTGGTACCCATTGATATACGGAGGATTTAACGATGTGACCTTACACCATTTATTTGGTATATAATATCTAGCATTGGCAAAGCTTGTGCCGAAGCCCTGCATGCAGGCAACTTTTAATACAGCTCAGATGATTGTGGAAAACTTCTCTTTTCGAGTCGTGTTTCTACTTCTTGATCATCAGAGTAGATGGCAATATTGTAGCTCGGCACTTGAGGTGCGAAATATTAACACACATCATTGAACCGTCGGTGTATCAATTCGTACCTAGCCGAATACTGACGAGCGAGGCATCGCGAAACTAGTCTATTCTATTGGTACCCATTGATACACGGAGGATTTAACGATTTGATCTTACATCATTTTTTTGGTATATAAAATCTAGCATTGGCAATGCTTTTGCCGAAGCCCTGCATGCAGGCAACTTTTAATAGAGCTCAAAAGATTGTGGAAAACTTCTCTTTTCGAGTCGTGTTTCTACTTCTTGGTCATCAGAGTAGATGGCACTTTTGTAGATCGGCACTTGAGGTGCGAAATATTAAGACACATCATTGAACCGTCGGTGTATCAATTCGTACCTAGCCGAATACTGACGAGCGAGGCATCGCGAAACTAGTCTATTCTATTGATACCCATTGATATACGGAGGATTTAACGATGTGATCTTACACCATTTATTTGGTATATAAAATCTAGCATTGGCAAAGATTTTGCCGAAGCCCTGCATGCAGGCAACTTTTAATACAGCTCAAAAGATTGTGGAAAACTTCTCTTTTCGAGTCGTGTTTCTACTTCTTGTTCATCAGAGTAGATGGCACTTTTGTAGCTCGGCACTTGAGGTGCGAAATATTAAGACACATCATTGAACCGGCGGTGTATCAATTCGTACCTAGCCGAAAACTGACGAGCGAGGCATCGCGAAACTAGTCTATTCTATTGGTACCCATTGATATACGGAGAATTTAACGATGTGATCTTACACCATTTATTTGGTATATAAAATCTAGCATTGGCAAAGATTTTGCCGAAGCCCTGCATGCAGGCAACTTTTAATACAGCTCAAAAGATTGTGGAAAACTTCTCTTTTCGAGTCGTGTTTCTACTTCTTGGTCATCAGAGTAGATGGCACTTTTGTAGCTCGACACTTGAGGTGCGAAATATTAGGACACATCATTGAACCGTCGGTGTATCAATTCGTACCTAGCCGGATACTGACGAGCGAGGTATCGCGAAACTAGTCTATTCTATTGGTACCCATTGATATACGGAGGATTTAACGATGTGATACTACACCATTTATTTGGTATATAAAATCTAGCATTGGCAAAGCTTTTGCCGAAGCCCTGCATGCAGGCAACTCTTAATACAGCTCAAAAGATTGTGGAAAACTTCTCTTTTCGAGTCGTGTTTCTACTTCTTGGTCATCAGAGTAGATGGCACTTTTGTAGCTCGGCACTTGAGGTGCGAAATATTAAGACACATCATTGAACCGTCGGTGTATCAGTTCGTACCTAGCCGAATACTGACCATCGAGGCAACGCGAAACTAGTCTATTCTATTGGTACCCATTGATATACGGAGGATTTAACGATGTGATCTTACACCATTTATTTGGTATATAATATCTAGCATTGGCAAAGCTTGTGCCGACGCCCTGCATGCAGGCAACTTTTAATGCAGCTAAGAAGATTGTGGAAAACTTCTCTTTTCGAGTCGTGTTTCTACTTCTTGGTCATCAGAGTAGATGGCAATTTTGTAGCTCGGCACTTGAGGTGCGAAATATTAACACACATCATTGAACCGTCGGTGTATCAATTCGTACCTAGCCGAATACTGACGAGCGAGGCATCGCGAAACTAGTCTATTCTATTGGTACCCATTGATACACGGAGGATTTAACGATGTGATCTTACATCATTTTTTTGGTATATAAAATCTAGCATTGGCAAAGCTTTTGCCGAAGCCCTGCATGCAGGCAACTTTTAATAGAGCTCAAAAGATTGTGGAAAACTTCTCTTTTCGAGTCGTGTTTCTACTTCTTGGTCATCAGAGTAGATGGCACTTTTGTAGCTCGGCACTTGAGGTGCGAAATATTAAGACACATCATTGAACCGTCGGTGTATCAATTCGTACCTAGCCGAATACTGACGAGCGAGGCATCGCGAAACTAGTCTATTCTATTGATACCCATTGATATACGGAGGATTTAACGATGTGATCTTACACCATTTATTTGGTATATAAAATCTAGCATTGGCAAAGATTTTGCCGAAGCCCTGCATGCAGGCAACTTTTAATACAGCTCAAAAGATTGTGGAAAACTTCTCTTTTCGAGTCGTGTTTCAACTTCTTGTTCATCAGAGTAGATGGCACTTTTGTAGCTCGGCACTTGAAGTGCGAAATATTAAGAAACATCATTGAACCGGCGGTGTATCAATTCGTACCTAGCCGAAAACTGACGAGCGAGGCATCGCGAAACTAGTCTATCCTATTGGTACCCATTGATATACGGAGAATTTAACGATGTGATCTTACACCATTTATTTGGTATATAAAATCTAGCATTGGCAAAGATTTTGCCGAAGCCCTGCATGCAGGCAACTTTTAATACAGCTCAAAAGATTGTGGAAAACTTCTCTTTTCGAGTCGTGTTTCTACTTCTTGGTCATCAGAGTAGATGGCACTTTTGTAGCTCGACACTTGAGGTGCAAAATATTAAGACACATCATTGAACCGTCGGTGTATCAATTCTTACCTAGCCGGATACTGACGAGCGAGGCATCGCGAAACTAGTCTATTCTATTGGTACTCATTGATATACGGAGGATTTAACGATGTGATCTTACACCATTTATTTGGTATATAAAATCTAGCATTGGCAAAGCTTTTGCGGAAGCCCTGCATGCAGGCAACTCTTAATACAGCTCAAAAGATTGTGGAAAACTTCTCTTTTCGAGTCGTGTTTCTACTTCTTGGTCATCAGAGTAGATGGCATTTTGTAGCTCGGCACTTGAGTTGCGAAATATTAAGACACATCATTGAACCGTCGGTGTATCAGTTCGTACCTAGCCGAATACTGACCATCGAGGCATCGCGAAACTAGTCTATTCTATTGGTACCCATTGATATACGGAGGATTTAACGATGTGATCTTACACCATTTATTTGGTATATAATATCTAGCATTGGCAAAGCTTGTGCCGAAGCCCTGCATGCTGGCATCTTTTAATACAGCTCAGAAGATTGTGGAAAACTTCTCTTTTCGAGTCGTGTTTCTACTTCTTGGTCATCAGAGTAGATGGCAATTTTGTAGCGCGGCACTTGAGGTGCGAGATATTAACACACATCATTGAACCGTCGGTGTATCAATTCGTACCTAGCCGAATACTGACGAGCGAGGCATCGCGAAACTAGTCTATTCTATTGGTACCCATTGATACACGGAGGATTTAACGATGTGATCGTACATCATTTTTTTGGTATATAAAATCTAGCACTGGCAAAGCTTTTGCCGAAGCCCTGCATGCAGGCAACTCTTAATACAGCTCAAAAGATTGTGGAAAACTTCTCTTTTCGAGTCGTGTTTCTATTTCTTGGTCATCAGAGTAGATGGCATTTTGTAGCTCGGCACTTGAGTTGCGAAATATTAAGACACATCATTGAACCGTCGGTGTATCAATTCGTACCTAGCCGAATACTGACGAGCGAGGCATCGCAATGATGTGTCTTAATATTTCGCACCTCAAGTGCCGAGCTACAAAAGTGCCATCTACTCTGATGACCAAGAAGTAGGAACACGACTCGAAAAGAGAAGTTTTCCACAATCTTTTGAGCTGTATTAAAAGTTGCCTGCATGCAGGGCTTCGGCAAAAGCTTTGCCAATGCTAGATTTTATATACCAAATAAATGGTGTAAGATCACATCGTTAAATCCTCCGTATGTCAATGGGTACCAATAGAAGAGACTAGTTTCGCGATGCCTCGCTCGTCAGTATTCGGCTAAGTACGAATTGATACACCGAGGGTTCAATGATGTGTCTTAATATTTTGCACCTCAAATGCCGAGCTACAAAAGTGCCATCTACTCTGATGACCAAGAAGTAGAAACTCGACTCGAAAAGAGAAGTTTTCCACAATCTTTTGAGCTGTATTAAAAGTTGCCTGCATGCAGGGCTTCGGCAAAAGCTTTGCCAATGCTAGATTTTATATACCAAATAAATGGTGTAAGATCACATCGTTAAATCCTCCGTATATCAATGGGTACCAATAGAATAGACTAGTTTCACGATGCCTCGTTGGTCAGTATTCGGCTAGGTACGAATTGATACACCGACGGTTCAATGATGTGTCTTAATATTTCGCACCTCAAGTGCCGAGCTACACAAGTGCCATCTACTCTGATGAACAAGAAGTAGAAACACGACTCGAAAAGAGAAGTTTTCCACAATCTTTTGAGCTGTATTAAAAGTTGCGTGCATGCAGGGCTTCGGCAAAAGCTTTGCCAATGCTAGATTTTATATACCAAATATATGGTGTAAGATCACATCGTCAAATCCTCCGTGTATCAATGGGTACCAATAGAATAGACTAGTTTCGCGATGCCTCGCTCGTCAGTATTCGGCTAGGTACGAATTGATACACCGACGGTTCATGATGTGTCTTAATATTTCGCACCTCAAGTGCCGAGCTACAAAAGTGCCATCTACTCTGATGACCAAGAAGTAGAAGCACGAGTCGAAAAGAGAAGTTTTCCACAATCTTTTGAGCTGTATTAAAAGTTGCCTGCATGCAGGGCTTCGGCAAAAGCTTTGCCAATGCTAGATTTTATATACCAAATAAATGGTGTAAGATCACATCGTTAAATCCTCCGTATATCAATGGGTACCAATAGAATAGACTAGTTTCGCGATGCCTCGCTCGTCAGTATTCGGCTAGGTACGAATTGATACACCGACGGTTCAATGAGGTGTCTTAATATTTCGCACCTCAAGTGCAGAGCTACAAAAGTGCCATCTACTCTGATGACCAAGAAGTAGAAACACGAGTCGAAAAGAGAAGTTTTCCACAATCTTTTGAGCTGTATTAAAAGTTGCCTGCATGCAGGGCTTCGGCAAAAGCTTTGCCAAGGCTAGATTTTATATACCAAATAAATGGTGTAAGATCACATCGTTAAATCATCCGTATATAAATGGGTACCAATAGAATAGACTAGTTTCGCGATGCCTCGCTTTTCAGTATTCGGCTAGGTACGAATTTATACACCGACGGTTCAATGATGTGTCTTAATATTTTGCACCTCAGGTGCCGAGCTACAAAAGTGCCATCTTCTCTGATGAGAAACACGACTCGAAAAGAGAAGTTTTCCACAATCTTTTGAGCTGTATTAAAAGTTGCCTGCATGCAGGGCTTCGGCAAAAGCTTTGCCAATGCTAGATTTTATATACCAAATAAATGGTGTAAGATCACATCGTTAAATCCTCCGTATATCAATGGGTATCAATAGAATAGACTAGTTTCGCGATGCCTCGCTCCTCAGTATTCGGCTAGGTACGAATTGATACACCGACGGTTCAATGATGTGTCTTAATATTTCGCACCTCAAGTGCCGAGCTACAAAAGTGCTATCTACTCTGATGACCAAGAAGTAGAAACACGACTCGAAAAGAGAAGTTTTCCACAATCTTTTGAGCTGTATTAAAAGTTGCCTGCATGCAGGGTTTCGGCAAAAGCTTTGCCAATGCTAGATTATATATACCAAATAAATGGTGTAAGATCACATCGTTAAATCCTCCGTATATCAATGGGTACCAATAGAATAGACTAGTTTCACGATGCCTCGCTCGTCAGTATTCGGCTAGGTACGAATTGATACACTGACGGTTCAATGATGTGTCTTAATATTTCGCACCTCAAGTGCCGAGCTACAAAAGTGCCATCTACTCTGATGAACAAGAAGTGGAAACACAACTCGAAAAGAGAAGTTTTCCACAATATTTTGAGCTGTATTAAAAGTTGCGTGCATGCAGGGCTTCGGCAAAAGCTTTGCCAATGCTAGATTTTATATACCAAATAAATGGTGTAAGATCACATCGTCAAATCCTCCGTGTATCAATGGGTACCAATAGAATAGACTAGTTTCGCGATGCCTCGCTCGTCAGTATTCGGCTAGGTACGAATTGATACACCGACGGTTCAATGATGTGTCTTAATATTTCGCACCTCAAGTGCCGAGCTACAAAAGTGCCATCTACTCTGATGACCAAGAAGTAGAAACACGACTCGAAAAGAGAAGTTTTCCACAATCTTTTGAGCTGTATTAAAAGTTGGCTGCATGCAGGGCTTCGGCAAAAGCTTTGCCAATGATAGATTTTATATACCAAATAAATGGTGTAAGATCACGTCGTTAAATCCTCCGTATATCAATGGGTACCAATACAATAGACTAGTTTCGCGATGCCTTGCTCGTCAGTATTCGGCTAGGTACGAATTGATACACCTAAGGTTCAATGATGTGTCTTAATATTTCGCGCCTCAAGGGCCGAGCTACAAAAGTGCCGTCTACTCTGATGACCAAGAAGTAGAAACACGACTCGAAAAGAGAAGTTTTCCACAATCTTTTGAGCCGTATTAAAATGTGTCTGCATGCAGGGCTTCGGCAAAAGCTTTGCCAATGCTAGATTTTATATACCAAATAAATGGTGTAAGATCACATCGTTAAATCCTCCGTATATCAATGGGTACCAATAGAATAGACTAGTTTCGCGATGCCTCTCTCGTCAGTATTCGGCTAGGTACGAATTGATGCACCGACGGTTCAATGATGTGTCTTAATATTTCGCACATCAAGTGCCGAGCTACAAAAGTGCCATCTACTCTGATGACCAAGAAGTAGAAACACGAGCCGAAAAGAGAAGTTTTCCACAATCTTTTGAGCTGTATTAAAAGTTGCCTGCATGCAGGGAATCGGCAAAAGCTTTGCCAATGCTAGATTTTATATACCAAATAAATGGTGTAAGATCACATCGTTAAATCCTCCGTATATCAATGGGTACCAATAGAATAGACTAGTTTCGCGATGCCTCGATGGTCAGTATTCGGCTAGGTACGAATTGATACACCGACGGTTCAATGATGTGTCTTAATATTTTGCACCTCAAGTGCCGAGCTACAAAATGCCATCTATTCTGATGCAGCTCAGTTTTAATACAGCTCAAAAGATTGTGGAAAACTTCTCTTTTCGAGTCGTGTTTCTACTTCTTGGTCATCAGAGTAGATGGCACTTTTGTAGCTCGGCACTTAAGGTGCGAAATATTAAGACACATCATTGAACCGTCGGTGTATCAATTCGTACCTAGCCGAATACTGACGAGCGAGGCATCGCGAAACTAGTCTATTCTATTGGTACCCATTGATATACGGAGGATTTAACGATGTGATCGTACACCGTTTATTTGGTATATAAAATCTGGCATTGGCAAAGCTTTTGCCGAAGCCCTGCATGCAGGCAACTTTTAATACAGGTCAAAAGATTGTGGAAAACTTCTCTTTTCGAGTCGTGTTTCTACTTCTTGGTCATCAGAGTAGATGGCACTTTTGTAGCTCGGCACTTGAGGTGCGAAATATTAAGACACATCATTGGACCGTCGGTGTATCAATTCGTACCTAGCCGAAAACTGACGAGCGAGGCATCGCGAAACTAGTCTATTCTATTTGTACCCTTTGATATACGGAGGATTTAACGGTGTGATCTTACACCATTTATTTGGTATATAAAATCTAGCATTGGCAAAGTTTTGCCGAAGCCCTGCATGCAGGCAACTTTTAATACAGCTCAAAAGATTGTGGAAAACTTCTCTTTTCGAGTCGTGTTTCTACTTCTTGGTCATCAGAGTAGATGGCACTTTTGTAGCTCGGCACTTGAGGTGCGAAATATTAAGACACATCATTGGACCGTCGGTGTATCAATTCGTACCTAGCCGAAAACTGACGAGCGAGGCATCGCGAAACTAGTCTATTCTATTGGTACCCATTGATATACGGAGAATTTAACGATATGATCTTACACCATTTATTTGGTATATAAAATCTAGCATTGGCAAAGCTTTTGCCGAAGCCCTGCATGCAGGCAACTTTTAATACAGCTCAAAAGATTGTGGAAAACTTCTCTTTTCGAGTCGTGTTTCTACTTCTTGGTCATCAGAGTAGATGGCACTTTTGTAGCTCGACACTTGAGGTGCGAAATATTAAGACACATCATTGAACCGTCGGTGTATCAATTCGTACCTTGCCGAATACGGACGAGCGAGGCATCGCGAAACTAGTCTATTCGCTTGGTACCCATTGAAATACGGAGGATTTTACGATGTGATCTTACACCATTTATTTGGTATATAAAATCTAGCATTGGCAAAAGTTTTGCCGAAGCCCTGCATGCAGGCAACTTTTAATACAGCTCAAAAGATTGTGGAAAACTTTTCTTTTCGAGTCGTGTTTCTACTTCTTGGTCATCAGAGTAGATGGCACTTTTGTAGCTCGGCACTTGAGGTGCGAAATATTAAGACACATCATTGAACCGTCGGTGTATCAATTCGTACCTAGCCGAAAACTGACGAGCGAGGCATCGCGAAACTAGCCTATTCTATTGGTACCCATTGATACACGAAGGATTTAACGATGTGATCTTACACCATTTATTTGGTATATAAAATCTAGCATTGGCAAAGCTTTTGCCGAAGCCCTGCATGCAGGCAACTTTTAATACAGCTCAAAAGATTGTGGAAAACTTCTCTTTTCGAGTCGTGTTTCTACTTCTTGGTCATCAGAGTAGATGGCACTTTTGTAGCTCGGCAGTTGAGGTGCGAAATATTAAGACACATCATTGAACCGTCGGTGTATCAATTCGTACCTAGCCGAAAACTGACGAGCGAGGCATCGCGAAACTAGTCTATTCTATTTGTATCCATTGATATACGGAGGATTTAACGGTGTGATCTTACACCATTTATTTGGTATATAAAATCTAGCATTGGCAAAGCTTTTGCGGAAGCCCTGCATGTAGGCAACTTATAATACAGCTCAAAAGATTGTGGAAAACTTCTCTTTTCCAGTCGTGTTTCTACTTCTTGGTCATCAGAGTAGATGTCACTTTTGTAGCTCGGCACTTGAGGTGCGAAATATTAAGACACATCATTGGACCGTCGGTGTATCAATTCGTACCTAGCCGAATACTGACGAGCGAGGCATCGCGAAACTAGTCTATTCTAGTGGTACCCATTGATATACGGAGGATTTAACGATGCGATCTTACACCATTTATTTGGTATATAAAATCTAGCATTGGCAAAGCTTTTGCCGAAGCCCTGCATGCAGGCAACTTTTAATACAGCTCAAAAGATTGTGGAAAACTTCTCTTTTCGAGTCGTGTTTCTACTTCTTGGTCATCAGAGTAGATGGCACTTTTGTAGCTCGGCACTTAAGGTGCGAAATATTAAGACACATCATTGAACCGTCGGTGTATCAATTCGTACCTAGCCGAATACTGACGAGCGAGGCATCGCGAAACTAGTCTATTCTATTGGTACCCATTGATATACGGAGGATTTAACGATGTGATCGTACACCGTTTATTTGGTATATAAAATCTGGCATTGGCAAAGCTTTTGCCGAAGCCCTGCATGCAGGCAACTTTTAATACAGCTCAAAAGATTGTGGAAAACTTCTCTTTTCGAGTCGTGTTTCTACTTCTTGGTCATCAGAGTAGATGGCACTTTTGTAGCTCGACACTTGAGGTGCGAAATATTAAGACACATCATTGAACCGTCGGTGTATCAATTCGTACCTAGCCGAATACGGACGAGCGAGGCATCGCGAAACTAGTCTATTCGCTTGGTACCCATTGATATACGGAGGATTTGACGATGTGATCTTACACCATTTATTTGGTATATAAAATCTAGCATTGGCAAACTTTTGCCGAAGCCCTGCATGCAGGCAACTTTTAATACAGCTCAAAAGATTGTGGAAAACTTTTCTTTTCGAGTCGTGTTTCTACTTCTTGGTCATCAGAGTAGATGGCACTTTTGTAGCTCGGCACTTGAGGTGCGAAATATTAAGACACATCATTGAACCGTCGGTGTATCAATTCGTACCTAGCCGAAAACTGACGAGCGAGGCATCGCGAAACTAGCCTATTCTATTGGTACCCATTGATACACGAAGGATTTAACGATGTGATCTTACACCATTTATTTGGTATATAAAATCTAGCATTGGCAAAGCTTTTGCCGAAGCCCTGCATGCAGGCAACTTTTAATACAGCTCAAAAGATTGTGGAAAACTTCTCTTTTCGAGTCGTGTTTCTACTTCTTGGTCATCAGAGTAGATGGCACTTTTGTAGCTCGGCAGTTGAGGTGCGAAATATTAAGACACATCATTGAACCGTCGGTGTATCAATTCGTACCTAGCCGAAAACTGACGAGCGAGGCATCGCGAAACTAGTCTATTCTATTTGTACCCATTGATATACGGAGGATTTAACGGTGTGATCTTACACCATTTATTTGGTATATAAAATCTAGCATTGGCAAAGCTTTTGCGGAAGCCCTGCATGCAGGCAACTTATAATACAGCTCAAAAGATTGTGGAAAACTTCTCTTTTCCAGTCGTGTTTCTACTTCTTGGTCATCAGAGTAGATGTCACTTTTGTAGCTCGGCACTTGAGGTGCGAAATATTAAGACACATCATTGGACCGTCGGTGTATCAATTCGTACCTAGCCGAATACTGACGAGCGAGGCATCGCGAAACTAGTCTATTCTAGTGGTACCCATTGATATACGGAGGATTTAACGATGTGATCTTACACCATTTATTTGGTATATAAAATCTAGCATTGGCAAAGCTTTTGCCGAAGCCCTGCATGCAGGCAACTTTTAATGCAGCTCAAAAGATTGTGGAAAACTTCTCTTTTCGAGTCGTGTTTCTACTTCGTGTTCATCAGAGTAGATGGCACTTTTGTAGCTCGGCACTTGAGGTGCGAAATATTAAGACACATCATTGAACCGGCGGTGTATCAATTCGTACCTAGCCGAAAACTGACGAGCGAGGCATCGCGAAACTAGTCTATTCTATTGGTACCCATTGATATACGGAGAATTTAACGATGTGATCTTACACCATTTATTTGGTATATAAAATCTAGCATTGGCAAAATTTTGCCGAAGCCCTGCATGCAGGCAACTTTTAATACAGCTCAAAAGATTGTGGAAAACTTCTCTTTTCGAGTCGTGTTTCTACTTCTTGGTCATCAGGGTAGATGGCAATTTTGTAGCTCGACACTTGAGGTTTGAAATATCAAGACACATCATTGAACCGTCGGTGTATCAATTCGTACCTAGCCGAATACTGACGAGCGAGGCATCGCGAAACTAGTCTATTCTATTGGTACCCATTGATATACGGAGGATTTAACGATGTGATCTTACACCATTTATTTGGTATATAAAATCTAGCATTGGCAAAGCTTTTGCCGAAGCCCTGCATGCAGCAAACTTTTAATACAGCTCAAAAGATTGTGGAAAACTTCTCTTTTCGAGTCGTGCTTCTACTTCTTGGTCATCAGAGAAGATGGCACTTTTGTAGCTCGGCACTTGAGGTGCGAAATATTAAGACACATCATTGAACCGTCGGTGTATCAATTCGTACCTAGCCGAAAACTGACGAGCGAGGCATCGCGAAACTAGCCTATTCTATTGGTACCCATTGATACACGAAGGATTTAACGATGTGATCTTACACCATTTATTTGGTATATAAAATCTAGCATTGGCAAAGCTTTTGCCGAAGCCCTGCATGCAGGCAACTTTTAATACAGCTCAAAAGATTGTGGAAAACTTCTCTTTTCGAGTCGTGTTTCTACTTCTTGGTCATCAGAGTAGATGGCACTTTTGTAGCTCGGCAGTTGAGGTGCGAAATATTAAGACACATCATTGAACCGTCGGTGTATCAATTCGTACCTAGCCGAAAACTGACGAGCGAGGCATCGCGAAACTAGTCTATTCTATTTGTATCCATTGATATACGGAGGATTTAACGGTGTGATCTTACACCATTTATTTGGTATATAAAATCTAGCATTGGCAAAGCTTTTGCGGAAGCCCTGCATGTAGGCAACTTATAATACAGCTCAAAAGATTGTGGAAAACTTCTCTTTTCCAGTCGTGTTTCTACTTCTTGGTCATCAGAGTAGATGTCACTTTTGTAGCTCGGCACTTGAGGTGCGAAATATTAAGACACATCATTGGACCGTCGGTGTATCAATTCGTACCTAGCCGAATACTGACGAGCGAGGCATCGCGAAACTAGTCTATTCTAGTGGTACCCATTGATATACGGAGGATTTAACGATGTGATCTTACACCATTTATTTGGTATATAAAATCTAGCATTGGCAAAGCTTTTGCCGAAGCCCTGCATGCAGGCAACTTTTAATACAGCTCAAAAGATTGTGGAAAACTTCTCTTTTCGAGTCGTGTTTCTACTTCTTGGTCATCAGAGTAGATGGCACTTTTGTAGCTCGGCACTTAAGGTGCGAAATATTAAGACACATCATTGAACCGTCGGTGTATCAATTCGTACCTAGCCGAATACTGACGAGCGAGGCATCGCGAAACTAGTCTATTCTATTGGTACCCATTGATATACGGAGGATTTAACGATGTGATCGTAAACCGTTTATTTGGTATATAAAATCTGGCATTGGCAAAGCTTTTGCCGAAGCCCTGCATGCAGGCAACTTTTAATACAGCTCAAAAGATTGTGGAAAACTTCTCTTTTCGAGTCGTGTTTCTACTTCTTGGTCATCAGAGTAGATGGCACTTTTGTAGCTCGGCACTTGAGGTGCGAAATATTAAGACACATCATTGGACCGTCGGTGTATCAATTCGTACCTAGCCGAAAACTGACGAGCGAGGCATCGCGAAACTAGTCTATTCTATTTGTACCCTTTGATATACGGAGGATTTAACGGTGTGATCTTACACCATTTATTTGGTATATAAAATCTAGCATTGGCAAAGCTTTTGCCGAAGCCCTGCATGCAGGCAACTTTTAATACAGCTCAAAAGATTGTGGAAAACTTCTCTTTTCGAGTCGTGTTTCTACTTCGTGTTCATCAGAGTAGATGGCACTTTTGTAGCTCGGCACTTAAGGTGAGAAATATTAAGACACATCATTAAACCGGCGGTGTATCAATTCGTACCTAGCCGAAAACTGACGAGCGAGGCATCGCGAAACTAGTCTATTCTATTGGTACCCATTGATATACGGAGAATTTAACGATATGATCTTACACCATTTATTTGGTATATAAAATCTAGCATTGGCAAAGCTTTTGCCGAAGCCCTGCATGCAGGCAACTTTTAATACAGCTCAAAAGATTGTGGAAAACTTCTCTTTTCGAGTCGTGTTTCTACTTCTTGGTCATCAGAGTAGATGGCACTTTGTAGCTCGACACTTGAGGTGCGAAATATTAAGACACATCATTGAACCGTCGGTGTATCAATTCGTACCTAGCCGAAAACTGACGAGCGAGGCATCGCGAAACTAGTCTATTCTATTGGTACCCATTGATATACGGAGAATTTAACGATATGATCTTACACCATTTATTTGGTATATAAAATCTAGCATTGGCAAAGCTTTTGCCGAAGCCCTGCATGCAGGCAACTTTTAATACAGCTCAAAAGATTGTGGAAAACTTCTCTTTTCGAGTCGTGTTTCTACTTCTTCGTCATCAGAGTAGATGGCACTTTTGTAGCTCGGCAGTTGAGGTGCGAAATATTAAGACACATCATTGAACCGTCGGTGTATCAATTCGTACCTAGCCGAATACTGACGAGCGAGGCATCGCGAAACTAGTCTATTCTATTGGTACCCATTGATATACGGAGGATTTAACGATGTGATCTTACACCATATATTGGGTATATAAAATCTAGCATTGGCAAAGCTTGTGCCGAAGCCCTGCATGCAGGCAACTTTTAATAGAGCTCAAAAGATTGTGGAAAACTTCTCTTTTCTAGTCGTGTTTCTACTTCTTGGTCATCAGAGTAGATGGCAATTTTGTAGCTCGGCAATTGAGGTGCGAAATATTAACACACATCATTGAACCGTCGGTGTATCAATTCGTACCTAGCCGAATACTGACGAGCGTGGCATCGCGAAACTAGTCTATTCTATTGGTACCCATTGATACACGGAGGATTTAACGATGTGATCTTACACCATTTTTTTGGTATATAAAATCTAGCATTGGCAAAGCTTTTGCCGAAGCCCTGCATGCAGGCAACTTTTAATACAGCTCAAAAGATTGTGGAAAACTTCTCTTTTCGAGTCGTGTTTCTACTTCTTGGTCATCAGAGTAGATGGCACTTTTGTAGCTCGGCACTTGAGGCGCGAAATATTAAGACACATCATTGAACCGTCGGTGTATCAATTCCTACCTAGCCGAATACTGACGAGCGAGGCATGGCGAAACTAGTCTATTCTATTGGTACCCATTGATACACGAAGGATTTAACGATGTGATCTTACACCATTTATTTGGTATATAAAATCTAGCATTGGCAAAGCTTTTGCCGAAGCCCTGCATGCATGCAACTTTTAATAGAGCTCAAAAGATTGTGGAAAACTTCTCTTTTGGAGTCGTGTTTCTACTTCTTGGTCATAAGAGTAAATGGCAATTTTGTAGCTCGGCACTTGAGGTGCGAAATATTAAGGCACATCATTGAACCGTCGGTGTATCAATTCGTACCTAGCCGAATACTGACGAGCGAGGCATGGCGAAACTAGTCTATTCTATTGGTACCCATTGATACACGAAGGATTTAACGATGTGATCTTACACCATTTATTTGGTATATAAAATCTAGCATTGGCAAAGCTTTTGCCGAAGCCCTGCATGCATGCAACTTTTAATAGAGCTCAAAAGATTGTGGAAAACTTCTCTTTTCGAGTCGTGTTTCTACTTCTTGGTCTTCAGAGTAGATGGCAGTTTTGTAGCTCGGCACTTGAGGTGCGAAATATTAAGACACATCATTGAACCGTCGGTGTATCAATTCGTACCTATCCGAATACTGACGAGCGAGGCGTCCCGAAACTAGAATATTCTATTGGTACCCATTGATATACGGAGGATTTAACGATGTGATCATACACCATTTATTTGGTATATAAAATCTAGCATTGGCAAAGCTTTTGCCGAAGCTCTGCCTGCAGGCAACTTTTAATACAGCTCAAAAGATTGTGGAAAACTTCTCTTTTCGAGTCGTGTTTCTACTTCTTGGTCATCAGAGTAGATGGCAATTTTGTAGCTCGGCACTTGAGGTGCGAAATATTTAGACACATCATTGAACCGTCGGTGTATCAGTTCGTACCTAGCCGAATACTGACGAGCGAGGCATCGCGAAACTAGTCTATTCTATTGGTACCCATTGATATACGGAGGATTAAACGATGTGATCTTACACCATTTATTTGGTATATAAAATCTAGCATTGGCAAAGCTTTTGTCGAAGCCCTGCATGCAGGCAACTTTTAATACAGCTCAAAAGATTGCGGAAAACTTCTCTTTTGGAGTCGTGTTTCTACTTCTTGGTCATAAGAGTAGATGGCAGTTTTGTAGCTCGGCACTTGAGGTGCGAAATATTAAGACACATCATTGAACCGTCGGTGTATCAATTCGTACCTAGCCGAAAACTGACGAGCGAGGCATCGCGAAACTTGTCTATTCTATTGGTACTCATTGATACACGGAGGATTTAACGATGTGATCTTACACCATTTATTTGGTATATAAAATCTAGCATTGGCAAAGCTTTTGCCGACGCCCTGCATGCAGGCAACTTTTAATACAACTTAAAATATTGTGGAAAACTTCTCTTTTCGAGTCGTGTTTCTACTTCTTGGTCATGAGAGTAGATGGCACTTTTGTAGCTCGGCACTTGAGGTGCGAAATATTAAGGCACATCATTGAAACGTCGGTGTATCAATTCGTACCTAGCCGAATACTGACGAGCGAGGCATCGCGAAACTAGTCTATTCTATTGGTACCCATTGATATACGGAGGATTTAACGATGTGATCTTACACCATTAATTTGGTATATAGAATCTAGCATTGGCAAAGCTTTTGCCGAAGCCCTGCATGCAGGCAACTTTTAATACAGCTCAAAAGATTGTGGAAAACTTCCCTTTTCGAGTCGTGTTTCTACTTCTTGGTCATCAGAGTAGATGGCACTTTTGTAGCTCGGCACTTGAGGTGCGAAATATTAAGACACATCATTGAACGGTCGGTGTATCAATTCGTACCAAGCCGAATACTGACGAGCGAGGCATCGCGAAACTAGTCTATTCTATTGGTACCCATTGATACACGAAGGATTTAACGATGTGATCTTACACCATTTATTTGGTATATAAAATCTAGCATTGGCAAAGCTTTTGCCGAAGCCCTGCATGCAGGCAACTTTTAATACAGCTCAAAAGATTGTGGAAAACTTCTCTTTTCGAGTCGTGTTTCTACTTCTTGGTCATCAGAGTAGATGGCACTTTTGTAGCTCGGCAGTTGAGGTGCGAAATATTAAGACACATCATTGAACCGTCGGTGTATCAATTCGTACCTAGCCGAATACTGACGAGCGAGGCATCGCGAAACTAGTCTATTCTATTGGTACCCATTGACATACGGAGGATTTAACGATGTGATCTTACACCATTTATTTGGTATATAAAATCTAGCATTGGCAAAGCTTGTGCCGAATCCCTGCATGCAGGCAACTTTTGATACAGCTCAAAAGATTGTGGAAAACTTCTCTTTTCGAGTCGTGTTTCTACTTCTTGGTCATCAGAGTAGATGGCAGTTTTGTAGCTCGGCACTTGAGGTGCGAAATATTAAGACACATCATTGAACCGTCGGTGAATCAATTCGTACCTAGCCGAATACTGACGAGCGAGGCGTCCCGAAACTAGAATATTCTATTGGTACCCATTGATATACGGAGGATTTAACGATGTGATCATACACCATTTATTTGGTATATAAAATCTAGCATTGGCAAAGCTTTTGCCGAAGCTCTGCCTGCAGGCAACTTTTAATACAGCTCAAAAGATTGTGGAAAACTTCTCTTTTCGAGTCGTGTTTGTACTTCTTGGTCATCAGAGTAGATGGCAATTTTGTAGCTCGGCACTTGAGGTGCGAAATATTTAGACACATCATTGAACCGTCGGTGTATCAGTTCGTACCTAGCCGAATACTGACGAGCGAGGCATCGCGAAACTAGTCTATTCTATTGGTATCCATTGATATACGGAGGATTTAACGATGTGATCTTACACCATTTATTTGGTATATAAAATCTAGCATTGGCAAAGCTTTTGCCGAAGCCCTGCATGCAGGCAACTTTTAATACAGCTCAAAAGATTGTGGAAAACTTCTCTTTTCGAGTCGTGTTTCTACTTCTTGGTCATCAGAGTAGATGGCACTTTTGTAGCTCGGCAGTTGAGGTGCGAAATATTAAGACACATCATTGAACCGTCGGTGTATCAGTTCGTACCTAGCCGAATACTGACGAGCGAGGCATCGCGAAACTAGTCTATTCTATTGGTACCCATTGATATACGGAGGATTTAACGATGTGATATTACACCATTTATTTGGTATATAAAATCTAGCATTGGCAAAGCTTTTGCCGAAGCTCTGCCTGCAGGCAACTTTTAATACAGCTCAAAAGATTGTGGAAAACTTCTCTTTTCGAGTCGTGTTTCTACTTCTTGGTCATCAGAGTAGATGGCAATTTTGTAGCTCGGCACTTGAGGTGCGAAATATTTAGACACATCATTGAACCGTCGGTGTATCAGTTCGTACCTAGCCGAATACTGACGAGCGAGGCATCGCGAAACTAGTCTATTCTATTGGTACCCATTGATATACGGAGGATTAAACGATGTGATCTTACACCATTTATTTGGTATATAAAATCTAGCATTGGCAAAGCTTTTGCCGAAGCCCTGCATGCAGGCAACTTTTAATACAGCTCAAAAGATTGCGGAAAACTTCTCTTTTGGAGTCGTGTTTCTACTTCTTGGTCATAAGAGTAGATGGCAGTTTTGTAGCTCGGCACTTGAGGTGCGAAATATTAAGACACATCATTGAACCGTCGGTGTATCAATTCGTACCTAGCCGAAAACTGACGAGCGAGGCATCGCGAAACTTGTCTATTCTATTGGTACCCATTGATACACGGAGGATTTAACGATGTGATCTTACACCATTTATTTGGTATATAAAATCTAGCATTGGCAAAGCTTTTGCCGACGCCCTGCATGCAGGCAACTTTTAATACAACTTAAAATATTGTGGAAAACTTCTCTTTTCGAGTCGTGTTTCTACTTCTTGGTCATGAGAGTAGATGGCACTTTTGTAGCTCGGCACTTGAGGTGCGAAATATTAAGGCACATCATTGAAACGTCGGTGTATCAATTCGTACCTAGCCGAATACTGACGAGCGAGGCATCGCGAAACTAGCCTATTCTATTGGTACCCATTGATATACGGAGGATTTAACGATGTGATCTTACACCATTAATTTGGTATATAGAATCTAGCATTGGCAAAGCTTTTGCCGAAGCCCTGCATGCAGGCAACTTTTAATACAGCTCAAAAGATTGTGGAAAACTTCCCTTTTCGAGTCGTGTTTCTACTTCTTGGTCATCAGAGTAGATGGCACTTTTGTAGCTCGGCACTTGAGGTGCGAAATATTAAGACACATCATTGAACGGTCGGTGTATCAATTCGTACCAAGCCGAATACTGACGAGCGAGGCATCGCGAAACTAGTCTATTCTATTGGTACCCATTGATACACGAAGGATTTAACGATGTGATCTTACACCATTTATTTGGTATATAAAATCTAGCATTGGCAAAGCTTTTGCCGAAGCCCTGCATGCAGGCAACTTTTAATACAGCTCAAAAGATTGTGGAAAACTTCTCTTTTCGAGTCGTGTTTCTACTTCTTGGTCATCAGAGTAGATGGCACTTTTGTAGCTCGGCAGTTGAGGTGCGAAATATTAAGACACATCATTGAACCGTCGGTGTATCAATGCGTACCTAGCCGAATACTGACGAGCGAGGCATCGCGAAACTAGTCTATTCTATTGGTACCCATTGACATACGGAGGATTTAACGATGTGATCTTACACCATTTATTTGGTATATAAAATCTAGCATTGGCAAAGCTTGTGCCGAATCCCTGCATGCAGGCAACTTTTGATACAGCTCAAAAGATTGTGGAAAACTTCTCTTTTCGAGTCGTGTTTCTACTTCTTGGTCATCAGAGTAGATGGCAGTTTTGTAGCTCGGCACTTGAGGTGCGAAATATTAAGACACATCATTGAACCGTCGGTGAATCAATTCGTACCTAGCCGAATACTGACGAGCGAGGCGTCCCGAAACTAGAATATTCTATTGGTACCCATTGATATACGGAGGATTTAACGATGTGATCATACACCATTTATTTGGTATATAAAATCTAGCATTGGCAAAGCTTTTGCCGAAGCTCTGCCTGCAGGCAACTTTTAATACAGCTCAAAAGATTGTGGAAAACTTCTCTTTTCGAGTCGTGTTTGTACTTCTTGGTCATCAGAGTAGATGGCAATTTTGTAGCTCGGCACTTGAGGTGCGAAATATTTAGACACATCATTGAACCGTCGGTGTATCAGTTCGTACCTAGCCGAATACTGACGAGCGAGGCATCGCGAAACTAGTCTATTCTATTGGTATCCATTGATATACGGAGGATTTAACGATGTGATCTTACACCATTTATTTGGTATATAAAATCTAGCATTGGCAAAGCTTTTGCCGAAGCCCTGCATGCAGGCAACTTTTAATACAGCTCAAAAGATTGTGGAAAACTTCTCTTTTCGAGTCGTGTTTCTACTTCTTGGTCATCAGAGTAGATGGCACTTTTGTAGCTCGGCAGTTGAGGTGCGAAATATTAAGACACATCATTGAACCGTCGGTGTATCAGTTCGTACCTAGCCGAATACTGACGAGCGAGGCATCGCGAAACTAGTCTATTCTATTGGTACCCATTGATATACGGAGGATTTAACGATGTGATATTACACCATTTATTTGGTATATAATATCTAGCATTGGCAAAGCTTGTGCCGAAGCCCTGCATGCAGGCAACTTTTAATACAGCTCAAAAGATTGTGGAAAACTTCTCTTTTCGAGTCGTGTTTCTACTTCTGGGTCATCAGAGTAGATGGCAATTTTGTAGCTCGGCAATTGAGGTGCGACATATTAACACACATCACTGAACCGTCGGTGTACCAATTCGTACCTAGCCGAATACTGACGAGCGAGGCATCGCGAAACTAGTCTATTCTATTTGTACCCATTGATACACGGATGATTTAACGATGTGATCTTACACCATTTTTTTGGTATATAAAATCTAGCATTGGCAAAGCTTTTGCCGAAGCCCTGCATGCAGGCAACTTTTAATACAGCTCAAAAGATTGTGGAAAACTTCTCTTTTCGAGTCGTGTTTCTACTTCTTGGTCATCAGAGTAGATGGCACTTTTGTAGCTCGGCACTTGAGGTGCGAAATATTAAGACACATCATTGAACCGTCGGTGTATCAATGCGTACCTAGCCGAATACTGACGAGCGAGGCATCGCGAAACTAGTCTATTCGAATGGTACCCATTGATACACGAAGGATTTAACGATGTGATCTTACACCATTTATTTGGTATATAAAATCAAGCATTGGCAAAGCTTTTGCCGAAGCCCTGCATGCAGGCAACTTTTAATACAGCTCAAAAGATTGTGGAAAACTTCTCTTTTCGAGTCGTGTTTCTACTTCTTGGTCATCAGAGTAGATGGCACTTTTGTAGCTCGGCAGTTGAGGTGCGAAATATTAAGACACATCATTGAACTGTCGGTGTATCAATTCGTACCTAGCCGAATACTGACGAGCGAGGCATCGCGAAACTAGTCTATTCTATTGGTACCCATTGATACACGAAGGATTTAACGATGTGATCTTACACCATTTATTTGGTATATAAAATCTAGCATTGGCAAAGCTTTTGCCGAAGCCCTGCATGCAGGCAACTTTTAATACAGCTCAAAAGATTGTGGAAAACTTCTCTTTTCGAGTCGTGTTTCTACTTCTTGGTCATCAGAGTTGATGGCACTTTTGTAGCTCGGCAGTTGAGGTGCGAAATATTAAGACACATCATTGAACCGTCGGTGTATCAATTCGTACCTAGCCGAATACTGACGAGCGAGGCATCGCGAAACTAGTCTATTCTATTGGTACCCATTGATATACGGAGGATTTAACGATGTGATCTTACACCATTTATTTGGTATATAATATCTAGCATTGGCAAAGCTTGTGCCGAAGCCCTGCATGCAGGCAACTTTTAATAAAGCTCAAAAGATTGTGGAAAACTTCTCTTTTCGAGTCGTGTTTCTACTTCTTGGTCATCAGAGTAGATGGCAATTTTGTAGCTCGGCAATTGAGGTGCGAAATATTAACACACATCACTGAACCGTCGGTGTATCAATTCGTACCTAGCCGAATACTGACGAGCGAGGCATCGCGAAACTAGTCTATTCTATTTGTACCCATTGATACACGGAGGATTTAACGATGTGATCTTACACCATTTTTTTGGTATATAAAATCTAGCATTGGCAAAGCTTTTGCCGAAGCCCTGCATGCAGGCAACTTTTAATACAGCTCAAAAGATTGTGGAAAACTTCTCTTTTCGAGTCGTGTTTCTACTTCTTGGTCATCAGAGTAGATGGCACTTTTGTAGCTCGGCACTTGAATTGCGAAATATTAAGACACATCATTGAACCGTCGGTGTATCAATGCGTACCTAGCCGAATACTGACGAGCGAGGCATCGCGAAACTACTCTATTCTATTAGTACCCATTAATACACGAAGGATTTAACGATGTGATCTTACACCATTTATTTGGTATATAAAATCTAGCATTGGCAAAGCTTTTGCCGAAGCCCTGCATGCAGGCAACTTTTAATAAAGCTCAAAAGATTGTGGAAAACTTCTCTTTTCGAGTCGTGTTTCTACTTCTTGGTCATCAGAGTAGATGGCACTTTTGTAGCTCGGCAGTTGAGGTGCGAAATATTAAGACACATCATTGAAACGTCGGTGTATCAATTCGTACCTAGCCGAATACTGACGAGCGAGGCATCGCGAAACTAGTCTATTCTATTGGTACCCATTGATATTCGGAGGATTTAACGATGTGATCTTACACCATATATTGGGTATATAAAATCTAGCATTGGCAAAGCTGGTGCCGAAGCCCTGCATGCAGGCAACTTTTAATACAGCTCAAAAGATTGTGGAAAACTTCTCTTTTCTAGTCGTGTTTCTACTTCTTGGTCATCAGAGTAGATGGCAATTTTGTAGCTCGGCAATTGAGGTGCGAAATATTAACACACATCATTGAACCGTCGGTGTATCAATTCGTACCTAGCCGAATACTGACGAGCGTGGCATCGCGAAACTAGTCTATTCTATTGGTACCCATTGATACACGGAGGATTTAACGATGTGATCTTACACCATTTTTTTGGTATATAAAATCTAGCATTGGCAAAGCTTTTGCCGAAGCCCTGCATGCAGGCAACTTTTAATACAGCTCAAAAGATTGTGGAAAACTTCTCTTTTCGAGTCGTGTTTCTACTTCTTGGTCATCAGAGTAGATGGCACTTTTGTAGCTCGGCACTTGAGGTGCGAAATATTAAGACACATCATTGAACCGTCGGTGTATCAATTCCTACCTAGCCGAATACTGACGAGCGAGGCATGGCGAAACTAGTCTATTCTATTGGTACCCATTGATATACGGAGGAGTTTACGATGTGATCTTACACCATTTATTTGGTATATAAAATCTAGCATCGGCAAAGCTTTTGCCGAAGCCCTGCATGCATGCAACTTTTAATAGAGCTCAAAAGATTGTGGAAAACTTCTCTTTTGGAGTCGTGTTTCTACTTCTTGGTCATAAGAGTAGATGGCACTTTTGTAGCTCGGCACTTGAGGTGCGAAATATTAAGGCACATCATTGAACCGTCGGTGTATCAATACGTACCTAGCCGAATACTGACGAGCGAGGCATCGCGAAACTAGTCTATTCTATTGGTACCCATTGATATACGGAGGATTTAACGATGTGATCTTACACCATTTATTTGGTATATAAAATCTAGCATTGGCAAAGCTTTTGCCGAAGCCCTGCATGCAGGCAACTTTGAATACAGCTCAAAAGATTGTGGAAAACTTCTCTTTTCGAGTCGTGTTTCTACTTCTTGGTCATCAGAGTAGATGGCAGTTTTGTAGCTCGGCACTTGAGGTGCGAAATATTAAGACACATCATTGAACCGTCGGTGTATCAATTCGTACCTAGCCGAATACTGACGAGCGAGGCATCGCGAAACTAGTCTATTCTATTGGTACCCATTGATATACGGAGGATTTAACGACGTGATCTTACACCATTTATTTGGTATATAATATCTAGCATTGGCAAAACTTGTGCCGAAGCCCTGCATGCAGGCAACTTTTAATAAAGCTCAAAAGATTGTGGAAAACTTCTCTTTTCGAGTCGTGTTTCTACTTCTTGGTCATCAGAGTAGATGGCAATTTTGTAGCTCGGCAATTGAGGTGCGAAATATTAACACACATCACTGAACCGTCGGTGTATCAATTCGTACCTAGCCGAATACTGACGAGCGAGGCATCGCGAAACTAGTCTATTCTATTTGTACCCATTGATACACGGAGGATTTAACGATGTGATCTTACACCATTTTTTTGGTATATAAAATCTAGCATTGGCAAAGCCTTTGCCGAAGCCCTGCATGCAGGCAACTTTTAATACAGCTCAAAAGATTGTGGAAAACTTCTCTTTTCGAGTCGTGTTTCTACTTCTTGGTCATCAGAGTAGATGGCACTTTTGTAGCTCGGCACTTGAATTGCGAAATATTAAGACACATCATTGAACCGTCGGTGTATCAATGCGTACCTAGCCGAATACTGACGAGCGAGGCATCGCGAAACTACTCTATTCTATTAGTACCCATTAATACACGAAGGATTTAACGATGTGATCTTACACCATTTATTTGGTATATAAAATCTAGCATTGGCAAAGCTTTTGCCGAAGCCCTGCATGCAGGCTACTTTTAATAAAGCTCAAAAGATTGTGGAAAACTTCTCTTTTCGAGTCGTGTTTCTACTTCTTGGTCATCAGAGTAGATGGCACTTTTGTAGCTCGGCCGTTGAGGTGCGAAATATTAAGACACATCATTGAAACGTCGGTGTATCAATTCGTACCTAGCCGAATACTGACGAGCGAGGCATCGCGAAACTAGTCTATTCTATTGGTACCCATTGATATACGGAGGATTTAACGATGTGATCTTACACCATATATTGGGTATATAAAATCTAGCATTGGCAAAGCTGGTGCCGAAGCCCTGCATGCAGGCAACTTTTAATACAGCTCAAAAGATTGTGGAAAACTTCTCTTTTCTAGTCGTGTTTCTACTTCTTGGTCATCAGATTAGATGGCAATTTTGTAGCTCGGCAATTGAGGTGCGAAATATTAACACACATCATTGAACCGTCGGTGTATCAATTCGTACCTAGCCGAATACTGACGAGCGTGGCATCGCGAAACTAGTCTATTCTATTGGTACCCATTGATACACGGAGGATTTAACGATGTGATCTTACACCATTTTTTTGGTATATAAAATCTAGCATTGGCAAAGCTTTTGCCGAAGCCCTGCATGCAGGCAACTTTTAATACAGCTCAAAAGATTGTGGAAAACTTCTCTTTTCGAGTCGTGTTTCTACTTCTTGGTCATCAGAGTAGATGGCACTTTTGTAGCTCGGCACTTGAGGTGCGAAATATTAAGACACATCATTGAACCGTCGGTGTATCAATTCCTACCTAGCCGAATACTGACGAGCGAGGCATGGCGAAACTAGTCTATTCTATTGGTACCCATTGATATACGGAGGAGTTTACGATGTGATCTTACACCATTTATTTGGTATATAAAATCTAGCATCGGCAAAGCTTTTGCCGAAGCCCTGCATGCATGCAACTTTTAATAGAGCTCAAAAGATTGTGGAAAACTTCTCTATTGGAGTCGTGTTTCTACTTCTTGGTCATAAGAGTAGATGGCACTTTTGTAGCTCGGCACTTGAGGTGCGAAATATTAAGGCACATCATTGAACCGTCGGTGTATCAATTCCTACCTAGCCGAATACTGACGAGCGAGGCATGGCGAAACTAGTCTATTCTATTGGTACCCATTGATATACGGAGGAGTTTACGATGTGATCTTACACCATTTATTTGGTATATAAAATCTGGCATTGGCAAAGCTTTTGCCGAAGTCCTGCATGCAGGCAACTTTTAATACAGCTCAAAAGATTGTGGAAAACTTCTCTTTTCGAGTCGTGTTTCTACTTCTTGGTCATCAGAGTAGATGGCACTTTTGTAGTTCGGCACTTGAATTGCGAAATATTAAGACACATCATTGAACCGTCGGTGTATCAATGCGTACCTAGCCGAATACTTGCGAGCGAGGCATCGCGAAACTACACTATTCTATTGGTACCCATTGATACACGAAGGATTTAACGATGTGATCTTACACCATTTATTTGGTATATAAAATCTAGCATTGGCAAAGCTTTTGCCGAAGCCCTGCATGCAGGCAACTTTTAATAAAGCTCAAAAGATTGTGGAAAACTTCTCTTTTCGAGTCGTGTTTCTACTTCTTCGTCATCAGAGTAGATGGCACTTTTGTAGGTCGGCAGTTGAGGTGCGAAATATTAAGACACATCATTGAACCGTCGGTGTATCAATTCGTACCTAGCCGAATACTGACGAGCGAGGCATCGCGAAACTAGTCTATTCTATTGGTACCCATTGATATACGGAGGATTTAACGATGTGATCTTACACCATATATTGGGCATATAAAATCTAGCATTGGCAAAGCTTGTGCCGAAGCCCTGCATGCAGGCAACTTTGAATACAGCTCAAAAGATTGTGGAAAACTTCTCTTTTCGAGTCGTGTTTCTACTTCTTGGTCATCAGAGTAGATGGCAGTTTTGTAGCTCGGCACTTGAGGTGCGAAATATTAAGACACATCATTGAACCGTCGGTGTATCAATTCGTACCTAGCCGAATACTGACGAGCGAGGCGTTCCGAAACTATAATATTCTATTGGTACCCATTGATATACGGAGGATTTAACGATGTGATCATACACCATTTATTTGGTATATAAAATCTAGCATTGGCAAAGCTTTTGCCGAAGCTCTGCCTGCAGGCAACTTTTAATACAGCTCAAAAGATTGTGGAAAACTTCTCTTTTCGAGTCGTGTTTCTACTTCTTGGTCATCAGAGTAGATGGCAATTTTGTAGCTCGGCACTTGAGGCGCGAAATATTTAGACACATCATTGAACCGTCGGTGTATCAGTTCGTACCTAGCCGAATACTGACGAGCGAGGCATCGCGAAACTAGTCTATTCTATTGGTACCCATTGACATACGGAGGATTAAACGATGTGATCTTACACCATTTATTTGGTATATAAAATCTAGCTTTGGCAAAGCTTTTGCCGAAGCCCTGCATGCAGGCAACTTTTAATACAGCTCAAAAGATTGCGGAAAACTTCTCTTTTGGAGTCGTGTTTCTACTTCTTGGTCATAAGAGTAGATGGCAGTTTTGTAGCTCGGCACTTGAGGTGCGAAATATTAAGACACATCATTGAACCGTCGGTGTATCAATTCGTACCTAGCCGAAAACTGACGAGCGAGGCATCGCGAAACTTGTCTATTCTATTGGTACCCATTGATACACGGAGGATTTAACGATGTGATCTTACACCGTTTATTTGGTATATAAAATCTAGCATTGGCAAAGCTTTTGCCGAAGCCCTGCATGCAGGCAACTTTTAATACAACTTAAAATATTGTGGAAAACTTCTCTTTTCGAGTCGTGTTTGTACTTCTTGGTCATGAGAGTAGATGGCACTTTTGTAGCTCGGCACTTGAGGTGCGAAATATTAAGGCACATCATTGAACCGTCGGTGTATCAATTCGTACCTAGCCGAATACTGACGAGCGAGGCATCGCGAAACTAGTCTATTCTATTGGTACCCATTGATATACGGAGGATTTAACGATGTGATCTTACACCATTAATTTGGTATATAGAATCTAGCATTGGCAAAGCTTTTGCCGAAGCCCTGCATGCAGGCAACTTTTAATACAGCTCAAAAGATTGTGGAAAACTTCCCTTTTCGAGTCGTGTTTCTACTTCTTGGTCATCAGAGTAGATGGCACTTTTGTAGCTCGGCACTTTAGGTGCGAAATATTAAGACACATCATTGAACCGTCGGTGTATCAATTCGTACCTAGCCGAAAACTGACGAGCGAGGCATCGCGAAACTAATCTATTCTATTGGTACCCATTGATACACGAAGGATTTAACGATGTGATCTTACACCATTTATTTGGTATATAAAATCTAGCATTGGCAAAGCTTGTGCCGAATCCCTGCATGCAGGCAACTTTTAATACAGCTCAAAAGATTGTGGAAAACTTCTCTTTTCGAGTCGTGTTTCTACTTCTTGGTCATCAGAGTAGATGGCAATTTTGGAGCTAGGCAATTGAGGTGCGAAATATTAACACACATCATTGAACCGTCGGTGTATCAATTCGTACCTAGCCGAATAATGACGAGCGAGGCATCGCGAAACTAGTCTATTCTATTGGTACCCATTGATACACGGAGGATTTAACGATGTGATCTTACACCATTTTTTTGGTATATAAAATCTAGCATTGGCAAAGCTTTTGCCGAAGCCCTGCATGCAGGCAACTTTTAATACAGCTCAAAAGATTGTGGAAAACTTCTCTTTTCGAGTCGTGTTTCTACTTCTTGGTCATCAGAGTAGATGGCACTTTTGTAGCTCGGCACTTGAGGTGCGAAATATTAAGACACATCATTGAACCGTCGGTGTATCAATTCGTACCTAGCCGAATACTGACGAGCGAGGCATCGCGAAACTACTCAATTCTATTGGTACCCATTGATATACGGAGGATTTAACGATGTGATCTTGCACCATTTATTTGGTATATAAAATCTAGCATTGGCAATGCTTTTGCCGAAGCCCTGCATGCAGGCAACTTTTAATACAGCTCAAAAGATTGTGGAAAACTTCTCTTTTCGAGTCCTGTTTCTACTTCTTGGTCATCAGAGTAGATGACACTTTTGTAGCTCGGCACTTGAGGTGCGAAATATTAAGACACATCATTGAACCGTCGGTGTATCAATTCGTACCTAGCCGAATACTGACGAGCGAGGCATCGCGAAACTAGTCTATTCTATTGGTACCCATTGATACACGAAGGATTTAACGATGTGATCTTACACCATTTATTTGGTATATAAAATCTAGCATTGGCAAAGCTTTTGCCGAAGCCCTGCATGCAGGCAACTTTTAATACAGCTCAAAAGATTGTGGAAAACTTCTCTTTTCGAGTCGTGTTTCTACTTCTTGGTCATCAGAGTAGATGGCACTTTTGTAGCTCGGCAATTGAGGTGCGAAATATTAAGACACATCATTGAACCGTCGTTGTATCAGTTGGTACCCAGCCGAATACTGACGAGCGAGGCATCGCGAAACTAGTCTATTCTATTAGTACCCATTGATATACGGAGGATTTAACGATGTGATATTACACCATTTATTTGGTATATAATATCTAGCATTGGCAAAGCTTGTGCCGAAGCCCTGCATGCAGGCAACTTTTAATACAGCTCAAAAGATTGTGGAAAACTTCTCTTTTCGAGTCTTGTTTCTACTTCTGGGTCATCAGAGTAGATGGCAATTTTGTAGCTCGGCAATTGAGGTGCGAAATATTAACACACATCACTGAACCGTCGGTGTATCAATTCGTACCTAGCCGAATACTGACGAGCGAGGCATCGCGAAACTAGTCTATTCTATTTGTACCCATTGATACACGGATGATTTAACGATGTGATCTTACACCATTTTTTTGGTATATAAAATCTAGCATTGGCAAAGCTTTTGCCGAAGCCCTGCATGCAGGCAACTTTTAATACAGCTCAAAAGGTTGTGGAAAACTTCTCTTTTCGAGTCGTGTTTCTACTTCTTGGTCATCAGAGTAGATGGCACTTTTGTAGCTCGGCACTTGAGGTGCGAAATATTAAGACACATCATTGAACCGTCGGTGTATCAATGCGTACCTAGCCGAATACTGACGAGCGAGGCATCGCGAAACTAGTCTATTCTATTGGTACCCATTGATATACGGAGGATTTAACGATGTGATCTTACACCATTTATTTGGTATATAATATCTAGCATTGGCAAAGCTTGTGCCGAAGCCCTGCATGCAGGCAACTTTTAATAAAGCTCAAAAGATTGTGGAAAACTTCTCTTTTCGAGTCGTGTTTCTACTTCTTGGTCATCAGAGTAGATGGCAATTTTGTAGCTCGGCAATTGAGGTGCGAAATATTAACACACATCACTGAACCGTCGGTGTATCAATTCGTACCTAGCCGAATACTGACGAGCGAGGCATCGCGAAACTAGTCTATTCTATTTGTACCCATTGATACACGGAGGATTTAACGATGTGATCTTACACCATTTTTTTGGTATATAAAATCTGGCATTGGCAAAGCTTTTGCCGAAGTCCTGCATGCAGGCAACTTTTAATACAGCTCAAAAGATTGTGGAAAACTTCTCTTTTCGAGTCGTGTTTCTACTTCTTGGTCATCAGAGTAGATGGCACTTTTGTAGTTCGGCACTTGAATTGCGAAATATTAAGACACATCATTGAACCGTCGGTGTATCAATGCGTACCTAGCCGAATACTTGCGAGCGAGGCATCGCGAAACTACACTATTCTATTGGTACCCATTGATACACGAAGGATTTAACGATGTGATCTTACACCATTTATTTGGTATATAAAATCTAGCATTGGCAAAGCTTTTGCCGAAGCCCTGCATGCAGGCAACTTTTAATAAAGCTCAAAAGATTGTGGAAAACTTCTCTTTTCGAGTCGTGTTTCTACTTCTTCGTCATCAGAGTAGATGGCACTTTTGTAGGTCGGCAGTTGAGGTGCGAAATATTAAGACACATCATTGAACCGTCGGTGTATCAATTCGTACCTAGCCGAATACTGACGAGCGAGGCATCGCGAAACTAGTCTATTCTATTGGTACCCATTGATATACGGAGGATTTAACGATGTGATCTTACACCATATATTGGGCATATAAAATCTAGCATTGGCAAAGCTTGTGCCGAAGCCCTGCATGCAGGCAACTTTTAATACAGCTCAAAAGATTGTGGAAAACTTCTCTTTTCTAGTCGTGTTTCTACTTCTTGGTCATCAGAGTAGATGGCAATTTTGTAGCTCGGCAATTGAGGTGCGAAATATTAACACACATCATTGAACCGTCGGTGTATCAATTCGTACCTAGCCGAATACTGACGAGCGTGGCATCGCGAAACTAGTCTATTCTATTGGTACCCATTGATACACGGAGGATTTAACGATGTGATCTTACACCATTTTTTTGGTATATAAAATCTAGCATTGGCAAAGCTTTGGCCGAAGCCCTGCATGCAGGCAACTTTTATTACAGCTCAAAAGATTGTGGAAAACTTCTCTTTTCGAGTCGTGTTTCTACTTCTTGGTCATCAGAGTAGATGGCACTTTTGTAGCTCGGCACTTGAGGTGCGAAATATTAAGACACATCATTGAACCGTCGGTGTATCAATTCCTACCTAGCCGAACACTGACGAGCGAGGCATGGCGAAACTAGTCTATTCTATTGGTACCCATTGATATACGGAGGAGTTTACGATGTGATCTTACACCATTTATTTGGTATATAAAATCTAGCATTGGCAAAGCTTTTGCCGAAGCCCTGCATGCATGCAACTTTTAATAGAGCTCAAAAGATTGTGGAAAACTTCTCTTTTGGAGTCGTGTTTCTACTTCTTGGTCATAAGAGTAGATGGCACTTTTGTAGCTCGGCACTTGAGGTGCGAAATATTAAGGCACATCATTGAACCGTCGGTATATCAATTCGTACCTAGCCGAATACTGACGAGCGAGGCATCGCGAAACTAGTCTATTCTATTGGTACCCATTGATATACGGAGGATTTAACGATGTGATCTTACACCATTTATTTGGTATATAAAATCTAGCATTGGCAAAGCTTTTGCCGAAGCCCTGCATGCAGGCAACTTTGAATACAGCTCAAAATATTGTGGAAAACTTCTCTTTTCGAGTCGTGTTTCTACTTCTTGGTCATCAGAGTAGATGGCAGTTTTGTAGCTCGGCACTTGAGGTGCGAAATATTAAGACACATCATTGAACCGTCGGTGTATCAATTCGTACCTAGCCGAATACTGACGAGCGAGGCGTCCCGAAACTAGATTATTCTATTTGTACCCATTGATATACGGAGGATTTAACGATGTGATCATACACCATTTATTTGGTATATAAAATCTAGCATTGGCAAAGCTTTTGCCGAAGCTCTGCATGCAGGCAACTTTTAATACAGCTCAAAAGATTGTGGAAAACTTCTCTTTTCGAGTCGTGTTTCTATTTCTTGGTCATCAGAGTAGATGGCAATTTTGTAGCTCGGCACTTGAGGTGCGAAATATTTAGACACATCATTGAACCGTCGGTGTATCAGTTCGTACCTAGCCGAAAACTGACGAGCGAGGCATCGCGAAACTTGTCTATTCTATTGGTACCCATTGATACACGGAGGATTTAACGATGTGATCTTACACCATTTATTTGGTATATAAAATCTAGCATTGGCAAAGCTTTTGCCGAAGCCCTGCATGCAGGCAACTTTTAATACAGCTCAAAAGATTGCGGAAAACTTCTCTTTTGGAGTCGTGTTTCTACTTCTTGGTCATAAGAGTAGATGGCAGTTTTGTAGCTCGGCACTTGAGGTGCGAAATATTAAGGCATATCATTGAACCGTCGGTGTATCAATTCGTACCTAGCCGAAAACTGACGAGCGAGGCATCGCGAAACTTGTCTATTCTATTGGTACCCATTGATACACGGAGGATTTAACGATGTGATCTTACACCATTTATTTGGTATATAAAATCTAGCATTGGCAAAGCTTTTGCCGACGCCCTGCATGCAGGCAACTTTTAATACAATTTAAAATATTGTGGAAAACTTCTCTTTTCGAGTCGTGTTTCTACTTCTTGGTCATGAGAGTAGATGGCACTTTTGTAGCTCGGCACTTGAGGTGCGAAATATTAAGGCATATCATTGAACCGTCGGTGTATCAATTCGTACCTAGCCGAATACTGACGAGCGAGGCATCGCGAAACTAGTCTATTCTATTGGTACCCATTGATATACGGAGGATTTAACGATGTGATCTTACACCATTAATTTGGTATATAGAATCTAGCATTGGCAAAGCTTTTGCCGAAGCCCTGCATGCAGGCAACTTTTAATACAGCTCAAAAGATTGTGGAAAACTTCCCTTTTCGAGTCGTGTTTCTACTTCTTGGTCATCAGAGTAGATGGCACTTTTGTAGCTCGGCACTTGAGGTGCGAAATATTAAGACACATCATTGAACCGTCGGTGTATCAATTCGTACCTAGCCGAATACTGACGAGCGAGGCATCGCGAAACTAATCTATTCTATTGGTACCCATTGACATACGGAGGATTTAACGATGTGATCTTACACCATTTATTTGGTATATAAAATCTAGCATTGGCAAAGCTTGTGCCGAATCCCTGCATGCCGGCAACTTTTAATACAGCTCAAAAGATTGTGGAAAACTTCTCTTTTTGAGTCGTGTTTCTACTTCTTGGTCATCAGAGTAGATGGCACTTTTGTAGCTCGGCACTTGAGGTGCGAAATATTAAGACACATCATTGAACCGTCGGTGTATCAATTCGTACCTAGCCGAATACTGACGAGCGAGGCGTCCCGAAACTAGAATATTCTATTGGTACCCATTGATATACGGAGGATTTAACGATGTGATCATACACCATTTATTTGGTATATAAAATCTAGCATTGGCAAAGCTTTTGCCGAAGCTCTGCCTGCAGGCAACTTTTAATACAGCTCAAAAGATTGTGGAAAACTTCTCTTTTCGAGTCGTGTTTGTACTTCTTGGTCATCAGAGTAGATGGCAATTTTGTAGCTCGGCACTTGAGGTGCGAAATATTTAGACACATCATTGAACCGTCGGTGTATCAGTTCGTACCTAGCCGAATACTGACGAGCGAGGCATCGCGAAACTAGTCTATTCTATTGGTACCCATTGATATACGGAGGATTTAACGATGTGATCTTACACCATTTATTTGGTATATAAAATCTAGCATTGGCAAAGCTTTTGCCGAAGCCCTGCATGCAGGCAACTTTGAATACAGCTCAAAAGATTGTGGAAAATTTCTCTTTTCGAGTCGTGTTTCTACTTCTTGGTCATCAGAGTAGATGGCAGTTTTGTAGCTCGGCACTTGAGGTGCGAAATATTAAGACACATCATTGAACCGTCGGTGTATCAATTCGTACCTAGCCGAATACTGACGAGCGAGGCGTCCCGAAACTAGAATATTCTATTGGTACCCATTGATATACGGAGGATTTAACGATGTGATCATACACCATTTATTTGGTATATAAAATCTAGCATTGGCAAAGCTTTTGCCGAAGCTCTGCCTGCAGGCAACTTTTAATACAGCTCAAAAGATTGTGGAAAACTTCTCTTTTCGAGTCGTGTTTTTACTTCTTGGTCATCAGAGTAGATGGCAATTTTGTAGCTCGGCGCTTGAGGTGCGAAATATTTAGACACATCATTGAACCGTCGGTGTATCAGTTCGTACCTAGCCGAATACTGACGAGCGAGGCATCGCGAAACTAGTCTATTCTATTGGTATCCATTGATATACGGAGGATTTAACGATGTGATCTTACACCATTTATTTGGTATATAAAATCTAGCATTGGCAAAGCTTTTGCCGAAGCCCTGCATGCAGGCAACTTTTAATACAGCTCAAAAGATTGTGGAAAACTTCTCTTTTCGAGTCGTGTTTCTACTTCTTGGTCATCAGAGTAGATGGCACTTTTGTAGCTCGGCAGTTGAGGTGCGAAATATTAAGACACATCATTGAACCGTCGGTGTATCAGTTCGTACCTAGCCGAATACTGACGAGCGAGGCATCGCGAAACTAGTCTATTCTATTGGTACCCATTGATATACGGAGGATTTAACGATGTGATATTACACCATTTATTTGGTATATAATATCTAGCATTGGCAAAGCTTGTGCCGAAGCCCTGCATGCAGGCAACTTTTAATACAGCTCAAAAGATTGTGGAAATCTTCTCTTTTCGAGTCGTGTTTCTACTTCTGGGTCATCAGAGTAGATGGCAATTTTGTAGCTCGGCAATTGAGGTGCGACATATTAACCCACATCACTGAACCGTCGGTGTATCAATTCGTACCTAGCCGAATACTGACGAGCGAGGCATCGCGAAACTAGTCTATTCTATTTGTACCCATTGATACACGGATGATTTAACGATGTGATCTTACACCATTTTTTTGGTATATAAAATCTAGCATTGGCAAAGCTTTTGCCGAAGCCCTGCATGCAGGCAACTTTTAATACAGCTCAAAAGATTGTGGAAAACTTCTCTTTTCGAGTCGTGTTTCTACTTCTTGGTCATCAGAGTAGATGGCACTTTTGTAGCTCGGCACTTGAGGTGCGAAATATTAAGACACATCATTGAACCGTCGGTGTATCAATGCGTACCTAGCCGAATACTGACGAGCGAGGCATCGCGAAACTAGTCTATTCTATTGGTACCCATTGATACACGAAGGATTTAACGATGTGATCTTACACCATTTATTTGGTATATAAAATCTAGCATTGGCAAAGCTTTTGCCGAAGCCCTGCATGCAGGCAACTTTTAATACAGCTCAAAAGATTGTGGAAAACTTCTCTTATCGAGTCGTGTTTCTACTTCTTGGTCATCAGATTAGATGGCACTTTTGTAGCTCGGCAGTTGAGGTGCGAAATATTAAGACACATCATTGAACCGTCGGTGTATCAATTCGTACCTAGCCGAATACTGACGAGCGAGGCATCGCGAAACTAGTCTATTCTATTGGTACCCATTGATACACGAAGGATTTAACGATGTGATCTTACACCATTTATTTGGTATATAAAATCTAGCATTGGCAAAGCTTTTGCCGAAGCTCTGCATGCAGGCAACTTTTAATACAGCTCAAAAGATTGTGGAAAACTTCTCTTTTCGAGTCGTGTTTCTACTTCTTGGTCATCAGAGTTGATGGCACTTTTGTAGCTCGGCAGTTGAGGTGCGAAATATTAAGACACATCATTGAACCGTCGGTGTATCAATTCGTACCTAGCCGAATACTGACGAGCGAGGCATCGCGAAACTAGTCTATTCTATTGGTACCCATTGATATACGGAGGATTTAACGATGTGATCTTACACCATTTATTTGGTATATAATATCTAGCATTGGCAAAGCTTGTGCGGAAGCCCTGCATGCAGGCAACTTTTAATAAAGCTCAAAAGATTGTGGAAAACTTCTCTTTTCGAGTCGTGTTTCTACTTCTTGGTCATCAGAGTAGATGGCAATTTTGTAGCTCGGCAATTGAGGTGCGAAATATTAACACACATCACTGAACCGTCGGTGTATCAATTCGTACCTAGCCGAATACTGACGAGCGAGGCATCGCGAAATTAGTCTATTCTATTTGTACCCATTGATACACGGAGGATTTAACGATGTGATCTTACACCATTTTTTTGGTATATAAAATCTAGCATTGGCAAAGCTTTTGCCGAAGCCCTGCATGCAGGCAACTTTTAACACAGCTCAAAAGATTGTGGAAAACTTCTCTTTTCGAGTCGTGTTTCTACTTCTTGGTCATCAGAGTAGATGGCACTTTTGTAGCTCGGCACTTGAATTGCGAAATATTAAGACACATCATTGAACCGTCGGTGTATCAATGCGTACCTAGCCGAATACTGACGAGCGAGGCATCGCGAAACTACTCTATTCTATTGGTACCCATTGATACACGAAGGATTTAACGATGTGATCTTACACCATTTATTTGGTATATAAAATCTAGCATTGGCAAAGCTTTTGCCGAAGCCCTGCATGCAGGCAACTTTTAATAAAGCTCAAAAGATTGTGGAAAACTTCTCTTTTCGAGTCGTGTTTCTACTTCTTGGTCATCAGAGTAGTTGGCACTTTTGTAGCTCGGCAGTTGAGGTGCGAAATATTAAGACACATCATTGAACCGTCGGTGTATCAATTCGTACCTAGCCGAATACTGACGAGCGAGGCATCGCGAAACTAGTCTATTCTATTGGTACCCATTGATATACGGAGGATTTAACGATGTGATCTTACACCATATATTGGGTATATAAAATCTAGCATTGGCAAAGCTTGTGCCGAAGCCCTGCATGCAGGCAACTTTTAATAGAGCTCAAAAGGTTGTGGAAAACTTCTCTTTTCTAGGCGTGTTTCTACTTCTTGGTCATCAGAGTAGATGGCAATTTTGTAGCTCGGCAATTGAGGTGCGAAATATTAACACACATCATTGAACCGTCGGTGTATCAATTCGTACCTAGCCGAATACTGACGAGCGTGGCATCGCGAAACTAGTCTATTCTATTGGTACCCATTGATACACGGAGGATTTAACGATGTGATCTTACACCATTTTTTTGGTATATAAAATCTAGCATTGGCAAAGCTTTTGCCGAAGCCCTGCATGCAGGCAACTTTTAATACAGCTCAAAAGATTGTGGAAAACATCTCTTTTCGAGTCGTGTTTCTACTTCTTGGTCATCAGAGTAGATGGCACTTTTGTAGCTCGGCACTTGAGTTGCGAAATATTAAGACACATCATTGAACCGTCGGTGTATCAATTCCTACCTAGCGGAATACTGACGAGCGAGGCATGGCGAAACTGGTCTATTCTATTGGTACCCATTGATACACGAAGGATTTAACGATGTGATCTTACACCATTTATTTGGTATATAAAATCTAGCATTGGCAGAGCTTTTGCCGAAGCCCTGCATGCAGGCAACTTTTAGTACAGCTCAAAAGATTGTGGAAAACTTCTCTTTTCGAGTCGTGTCTCTACTTCTTGGTCATTAGAGTAGATGGCACTTTTGTAGCTCGGCAGTTGAGGTGCGAAATATTAAGACACATCATTGAACCGTCGGTGTATCAATTCGTACCTAGCCGAATACTGACGAGCGAGGCATCGCGAAACTAGTCTATTCTATTGGTACCCATTGACATACGGAGGATTTAACGATGTGATCTTACACCATTTATTTGGTATATAAAATCTAGCATTGGCAAAGCTTGTGCCGAATCCCTGCATGCAGGCAACTTTTAATACAGCTCAAAAGATTGTGGAAAACTTCTCTTTTCGAGTCGTGTTTCTACTTCTTGGTCATCAGAGTAGATGGCAATTTTGGAGCTAGACAATTGAGGTGCGAAATATTAACACACATCATTGAACCGTCGGTGTATCAATTCGTACCTAGCCGAATAATGACGAGCGAGGCATCGCGAAACTAGTCTATTCTATTGGTACCCATTGATACACGGAGGATTTAACGATGTGATCTTACACCATTTTTTTGGTATATAAAATCTAGCATTGGCAAAGCTTTTGCCGAAGCCCTGCATGCAGGCAACTTTTAATACAGCTCAAAAGATTGTGGAAAACTTCTCTTTTCGAGTCGTGTTTCTACTTCTTGGTCATCAGAGTAGATGGCACTTTTGTAGCTCGGCACTTGAGGTGCGAAATATTAAGACACATCATTGAACCGTCGGTGTATCAATTCGTACCTGGCCGAATACTGACGAGCGAGGCATCGCGAAACTACTCAATTCTATTGGTACCCATTGATATACGGAGGATTTAACGATGTGATCTTGCACCATTTATTTGGTATATAAAATCTAGCATTGGCAACGCTTTTGCCGAAGCCCTGCATGCAGGCAACTTTTAATACAGCTCAAAAGATTGTGGAAAACTTCTCTTTTCGAGTCTTGTTTCTACTTCTTGGTCATCAGAGTAGATGGCACTTTTGTAGCTCGGCACTTGAGGTGCGAAATATTAAGACACATCATTGAACCGTCGGTGTATCAATTCGTACCTAGCCGAATACTGACGAGCGAGGCATCGCGAAACTAGTCTATTCTATTGGTACCCATTGATACACGAAGGATTTAACGATGTGATCTTACACCATTTATTTGGTATATAAAATCTAGCATTGGCAAAGCTTTTGCCGAAGCCCTGCATGCAGGCAACTTTTAATACAGCTCAAAAGATTGTGGAAAACTTCTCTTTTCGAGTCGTGTTTCTACTTCTTGGTCATCAGAGTAGATGGCACTTTTGTAGCTCGGCAGTTGAGGTGCGAAATATTAAGACACATCATTGAACCGTTGGTGTATCAGTTCGTACCTAGCCGAATACTGACGAGCGAGGCATCGCGAAACTAGTCTATTCTATTGGTACCCATTGATATACGGAGGATTTAACGATGTGATATTACACCATTTATTTGGTATATAATATCTAGCATTGGCAAAGCTTGTGCCGAAGCCCTGCATGCAGGCAACTTTTAATAGAGCTCAAAAGATTGTGGAAAACTTCTCTTTTCTAGGCGTGTTTCTACTTCTTGGTCATCAGAGTAGATGGCAATTTTGTAGCTCGGCAATTGAGGTGCGAAATATTAACACACATCATTGAACCGTCGGTGTGTCAATTCGTACCTAGCCGAATACTGACGAGCGAGGCATCGCGAAACTAGTCTATTCTATTTGTACCCATTGATACACGGATGATTTAACGATGTGATCTTACACCATTTTTTTGGTATATAAAATCTAGCATTGGCAAAGCTTTTGCCGAAGCCCTGCATGCAGGCAACTTTTAATACAGCTCAAAAGGTTGTGGAAAACTTCTCTTTTCGAGTCGTGTTTCTACTTCTTGGTCATCAGAGTAGATGGCACTTTTGTAGCTCGGCACTTGAGGTGCGAAATATTAAGACACATCATTGAACCGTCGGTGTATCAATGCGTACCTAGCCGAATACTGACGAGCGAGGCATCGCGAAACTAGTCTATTCTATTGGTACCCATTGATACACGAAAGATTTAACGATGTGATCTTACACCATATATTTGGTATATAAAATCTAGCATTGGCAAAGCTTTTGCCGAAGCCCTGCATGCAGGCAACTTTTAATACAGCTCAAAAGATTGTGGAAAACTTCTCTTTTCGAGTCGTGTTTCTACTTCTTGTTCATCAGAGTAGATGGCACTTTTGTAGCTCGGCAGTTGAGGTGCGAAATATTAAGACACATCATTGAACCGTCGGTGTATCAATTCGTACCTAGCCGAATACTGACGAGCGAGGCATCGCGAAACTAGTCTATTCTATTGGTACCCATTGATATACGGAGGATTTACTGATGTGATCTTACACCATTTATTTGGTATATAAAATCTAGCATTGGCAAAGCTTGTGCCGAAGTCCTGCATGCAGGCAACTTTTAATACAGCTCAAAAGATTGTGGAAAACTTCTCTTTTCTAGTCGTGTTTCTACTTCTTGGTCATCAGAGTAGATGGCAATTTTGTAGCTCGGCAATTGAGGTGCGAAATATTAACACACATCATTGAACCGTCGGTATATCAATTCGTACCTAGCCGAATACTGACGAGCGAGGCATCGCGAAACTAGTCTCTTCAATTGGTACCCATTGATACACGGAGGATTTAACGATGTGATCTTACACCATTTTTTTGTTATATAAAGTGTAGCATTGGCAAAGCTTTTGCCGAAGCCCTGCATGCAGGCAACTTTTAATACAGCTCAAAAGATTGTGGTAAACTTCTCTTTTCGAGTCGTGTTTCTACTTCTTGGTCATCAGAGTTGATGGCACTTTTGTAGCTGGGCACTTGAGGTGCGAAATATTAAGACACATCATTGAACCGTCGGTGTATCAATTCGTACCTAGCCGAATACTGACGAGCGAGGCATCGCGAAACTAGTCTATTCTATTGGTACCCATTGATATACGGAGGAGTTTACGATGTGATCTTACACCATTTATTTGGTATATAAAATCTAGCATTGGCAAAGCTTTTGCCGAAGCCCTGCATGCAGGCAACTTTTAATACAGCTCAAAAGATTGTGGAAAACTTCTCTTTTGGAGTCGTGTGTCTACTTCTTGGTCATAAGAGTAGATGGCAGTTTTGTAGCTCGGCACTTGAGGTGAGAAATATTAAGACACATCATTGAACCGTCGGTGTATCAATTCGTACCTAGCCGAATACTGACGAGCGAGGCATCGCGAAACTAGTCTATTCTATTGGTACCCATTGACATACGGAGGATTTAACGATGTGATCTTACACCATTTATTTGGTATATAAAATCTAGCATTGGCAAAGCTTGTGCCGAATCCCTGCATGCAGGCAACTTTTAATACAGCTCAAAAGATTGTGGAAAACTTCTCTTTTCGAGTCGTGTTTCTACTTCTTGGTCATCAGAGTAGATGGCAATTTTGGAGCTAGACAATTGAGGTGCGAAATATTAACACACATCATTGAACCGTCGGTGTATCAATTCGTACCTAGCCGAATAATGACGAGCGAGGCATCGCGAAACTAGTCTATTCTATTGGTACCCATTGATACACGGAGGATTTAACGATGTGATCTTACACCATTTTTTTGGTATATAAAATCTAGCATTGGCAAAGCTTTTGCCGAAGCCCTGCATGCAGGCAACTTTTAATACAGCTCAAAAGATTGTGGAAAACTTCTCTTTTCGAGTCGTGTTTCTACTTCTTGGTCATCAGAGTAGATGGCACTTTTGTAGCTCGGCACTTGAGGTGCGAAATATTAAGACACATCATTGAACCGTCGGTGTATCAATTCGTACCTGGCCGAATACTGACGAGCGAGGCATCGCGAAACTACTCAATTCTATTGGTACCCATTGATATACGGAGGATTTAACGATGTGATCTTGCACCATTTATTTGGTATATAAAATCTAGCATTGGCAACGCTTTTGCCGAAGCCCTGCATGCAGGCAACTTTTAATACAGCTCAAAAGATTGTGGAAAACTTCTCTTTTCGAGTCTTGTTTCTACTTCTTGGTCATCAGAGTAGATGGCACTTTTGTAGCTCGGCACTTGAGGTGCGAAATATTAAGACACATCATTGAACCGTCGGTGTATCAATTCGTACCTAGCCGAATACTGACGAGCGAGGCATCGCGAAACTAGTCTATTCTATTGGTACCCATTGATACACGAAGGATTTAACGATGTGATCTTACACCATTTATTTGGTATATAAAATCTAGCATTGGCAAAGCTTTTGCCGAAGCCCTGCATGCAGGCAACTTTTAATACAGCTCAAAAGATTGTGGAAAACTTCTCTTTTCGAGTCGTGTTTCTACTTCTTGGTCATCAGAGTAGATGGCACTTTTGTAGCTCGGCAGTTGAGGTGCGAAATATTAAGACACATCATTGAACCGTTGGTGTATCAGTTCGTACCTAGCCGAATACTGACGAGCGAGGCATCGCGAAACTAGTCTATTCTATTGGTACCCATTGATATACGGAGGATTTAACGATGTGATATTACACCATTTATTTGGTATATAATATCTAGCATTGGCAAAGCTTGTGCCGAAGCCCTGCATGCAGGCAACTTTTAATAGAGCTCAAAAGATTGTGGAAAACTTCTCTTTTCTAGGCGTGTTTCTACTTCTTGGTCATCAGAGTAGATGGCAATTTTGTAGCTCGGCAATTGAGGTGCGAAATATTAACACACATCATTGAACCGTCGGTGTGTCAATTCGTACCTAGCCGAATACTGACGAGCGAGGCATCGCGAAACTAGTCTATTCTATTTGTACCCATTGATACACGGATGATTTAACGATGTGATCTTACACCATTTTTTTGGTATATAAAATCTAGCATTGGCAAAGCTTTTGCCGAAGCCCTGCATGCAGGCAACTTTTAATACAGCTCAAAAGGTTGTGGAAAACTTCTCTTTTCGAGTCGTGTTTCTACTTCTTGGTCATCAGAGTAGATGGCACTTTTGTAGCTCGGCACTTGAGGTGCGAAATATTAAGACACATCATTGAACCGTCGGTGTATCAATGCGTACCTAGCCGAATACTGACGAGCGAGGCATCGCGAAACTAGTCTATTCTATTGGTACCCATTGATACACGAAAGATTTAACGATGTGATCTTACACCATATATTTGGTATATAAAATCTAGCATTGGCAAAGCTTTTGCCGAAGCCCTGCATGCAGGCAACTTTTAATACAGCTCAAAAGATTGTGGAAAACTTCTCTTTTCGAGTCGTGTTTCTACTTCTTGTTCATCAGAGTAGATGGCACTTTTGTAGCTCGGCAGTTGAGGTGCGAAATATTAAGACACATCATTGAACCGTCGGTGTATCAATTCGTACCTAGCCGAATACTGACGAGCGAGGCATCGCGAAACTAGTCTATTCTATTGGTACCCATTGATATACGGAGGATTTACTGATGTGATCTTACACCATTTATTTGGTATATAAAATCTAGCATTGGCAAAGCTTGTGCCGAAGTCCTGCATGCAGGCAACTTTTAATACAGCTCAAAAGATTGTGGAAAACTTCTCTTTTCGAGTCGTGTTTCTACTTCTTGGTCATCAGAGTAGATGGCAATTTTGTAGCTCGGCAATTGAGGTGCGAAATATTAACACACATCATTGAACCGTCGGTATATCAATTCGTACCTAGCCGAATACTGACGAGCGAGGCATCGCGAAACTAGTCTCTTCAATTGGTACCCATTGATACACGGAGGATTTAACGATGTGATCTTACACCATTTTTTTGTTATATAAAGTGTAGCATTGGCAAAGCTTTTGCCGAAGCCCTGCATGCAGGCAACTTTTAATACAGCTCAAAAGATTGTGGTAAACTTCTCTTTTCGAGTCGTGTTTCTACTTCTTGGTCATCAGAGTTGATGGCACTTTTGTAGCTGGGCACTTGAGGTGCGAAATATTAAGACACATCATTGAACCGTCGGTGTATCAATTCGTACCTAGCCGAATACTGACGAGCGAGGCATCGCGAAACTAGTCTATTCTATTGGTACCCATTGATATACGGAGGAGTTTACGATGTGATCTTACACCATTTATTTGGTATATAAAATCTAGCATTGGCAAAGCTTTTGCCGAAGCCCTGCATGCAGGCAACTTTTAATACAGCTCAAAAGATTGTGGAAAACTTCTCTTTTGGAGTCGTGTGTCTACTTCTTGGTCATAAGAGTAGATGGCAGTTTTGTAGCTCGGCACTTGAGGTGAGAAATATTAAGACACATCATTGAACCGTCGGTGTATCAATTCGAACCTAGCCGAAAATTGACGAGCGAGGCATCGCGCAACTTGTCTATTCTATTGGAACCCATTGATATACGGAGGATTTAACGATGTGATCTTACACCATTTTTTTGGTATATAAAATCTAGCATTGGCAAAGCTTTTGCCGAAGCCCTGCATGCAGGCAACTTTTAATACAGCTCAAAAGATTGTGGAAAACTTCTCTTTTCGAGTCGTGTTTCTACTTCTTGGTCATGAGAGTAGATGACGCTTTTGTAGCTCGGCACTTGAGGTGCGAAATATTAAGGCACATCATTGAACCGTCGGTGTATCAATTCGTACCTAGCCGAATACTGACGAGCGAGGCATCGCCAAACTAGTCTATTCTATTTGTACCCATTGATATACGGAGGATTTAACGATGTGATCTTACACCATTTATTTGGTATATAAAATCTAGCATTGGCAAAGCTTTTGCCGAAGCCCTGCATGCAGGCAACTTTGAATACAGCTCAAAAGATTGTGGAAAACTTCTCTTTTCGAGTCGTGTTTCTACTTCTTGGTCATCAGAGTAGATGGCAGTTTTGTAGCTCGGCACTTGAGGTGCAAAATATTAAGACACATCATTGAACCGTCGGTGTATCAATTCGTACCTACACGAATACTAACGAGCGAGGCATCGCGAAACTAGTCTATTCTATCGGTACCCATTGATATACGGAGGATTTAACGATGTGATCTTACACCATTTATTTGGTATATAAAATCTAGCATTGGCAAAGCTTTTGCCGAAGCCCTGCATGCAGGCAACTTTTAATACAGCTCAAAAGATTTTGGAGAATTTCTTTTTCGAGTCGTGTTTCTACTGCTTGGTCATCAGAGTAGATGGCAATTTTGTAGCTCGGCACTTGAGGTGCGAAATATTAAGACACATCATTGAACCGTCGGTGTATCAATTCGTACCTAGCCGAATACTGACGAGCGAGGCGTCCCGAAACTAGAATATTCTATTGGTACCCATTGATATACGGAGGATTTAACGATGTGATCTTACACCATTTATTTGGTATATAAAATATAGCATTGGCAAAGCTTTTGCCGAAGCCCTGCATGCAGGCAACTTTTAATACAGCTCAAAAGATTGTGGAAAACTTCTCTTTTCGAGTCGTGTTTCTACTTCTTGGTCATCAGAGTAGATGGCACTTTTGTTGCTCGGCAATTGAGGTGCGAAATATTAAGACACATCATTGAACCGTCGGTGTATCAGTTCGTACCTAGCCGAATACTGACGAGCGAGGCATCGCGAAACTAGTCTATTCTATTGGTACCCATTGATATACGGAGGATTTAACGATGTGATCTTACACCATTTATTTGGTATATAAAATCTAGCATTGGCAAAGCTTTTGCCGAAGCCCTGCATGCAGGCAACTTTTAATACAGCTCAAAAGATTGTGGAAAACTTCTCTTTTCGAGTCGTGTTTGTACTTCTTGGTCATCAGAGTAGATGGCAATTTTGTAGCTCGGCACTTGAGGTGCGAACTATTTAGACACATCATTGAACCGTCGGTGTATCAGTTCGTACCTAGCCGAATACTGACGAGCGAGGCATCGCGAAACTAGTCTATTCTATTGGTACCCATTGATATACGGAGGATTTAACGATGTGATCTTACACCATTTATTTGGTATATAAAATCTAGCATTGGCAAAGCTTTTGCCGAAGCCCTGCATGCAGGCAACTTTGAATACAGCTCAAAAGATTGTGGAAAATTTCTCTTTTCGAGTCGTGTTTCTACTTCTTGGTCATCAGAGTAGATGGCAGTTTTGTAGCTCGGCACTTGAGGTGCGAAATATTAAGACACATCATTGAACCGTCGGTGTATCAATTCGTACCTAGCCGAATACTGACGAGCGAGGCGTCCCGAAACTAGAATATTCTATTGGTACCCATTGATATACGGAGGATTTAACGATGTGATCATACACCATTTATTTGGTATATAAAATCTAGCATTGGCAAAGCTTTTGCCGAAGCTCTGCCTGCAGGCAACTTTTAATACAGCTCAAAAGATTGTGGAAAACTTCTCTTTTCGAGTCGTGTTTTTACTTCTTGGTCATCAGAGTAGATGGCAATTTTGTAGCTCGGCGCTTGAGGTGCGAAATATTTAGACACATCATTGAACCGTCGGTGTATCAGTTCGTACCTAGCCGAATACTGACGAGCGAGGCATCGCGAAACTAGTCTATTCTATTGGTATCCATTGATATACGGAGGATTTAACGATGTGATCTTACACCATTTATTTGGTATATAAAATCTAGCATTGGCAAAGCTTTTGCCGAAGCCCTGCATGCAGGCAACTTTTAATACAGCTCAAAAGATTGTGGAAAACTTCTCTTTTCGAGTCGTGTTTCTACTTCTTGGTCATCAGAGTAGATGGCACTTTTGTAGCTCGGCAGTTGAGGTGCGAAATATTAAGACACATCATTGAACCGTCGGTGTATCAGTTCGTACCTAGCCGAATACTGACGAGCGAGGCATCGCGAAACTAGTCTATTCTATTGGTACCCATTGATATACGGAGGATTTAACGATGTGATATTACACCATTTATTTGGTATATAATATCTAGCATTGGCAAAGCTTGTGCCGAAGCCCTGCATGCAGGCAACTTTTAATACAGCTCAAAAGATTGTGGAAATCTTCTCTTTTCGAGTCGTGTTTCTACTTCTGGGTCATCAGAGTAGATGGCAATTTTGTAGCTCGGCAATTGAGGTGCGACATATTAACCCACATCACTGAACCGTCGGTGTATCAATTCGTACCTAGCCGAATACTGACGAGCGAGGCATCGCGAAACTAGTCTATTCTATTTGTACCCATTGATACACGGATGATTTAACGATGTGATCTTACACCATTTTTTTGGTATATAAAATCTAGCATTGGCAAAGCTTTTGCCGAAGCCCTGCATGCAGGCAACTTTTAATACAGCTCAAAAGATTGTGGAAAACTTCTCTTTTCGAGTCGTGTTTCTACTTCTTGGTCATCAGAGTAGATGGCACTTTTGTAGCTCGGCACTTGAGGTGCGAAATATTAAGACACATCATTGAACCGTCGGTGTATCAATGCGTACCTAGCCGAATACTGACGAGCGAGGCATCGCGAAACTAGTCTATTCTATTGGTACCCATTGATACACGAAGGATTTAACGATGTGATCTTACACCATTTATTTGGTATATAAAATCTAGCATTGGCAAAGCTTTTGCCGAAGCCCTGCATGCAGGCAACTTTTAATACAGCTCAAAAGATTGTGGAAAACTTCTCTTATCGAGTCGTGTTTCTACTTCTTGGTCATCAGATTAGATGGCACTTTTGTAGCTCGGCAGTTGAGGTGCGAAATATTAAGACACATCATTGAACCGTCGGTGTATCAATTCGTACCTAGCCGAATACTGACGAGCGAGGCATCGCGAAACTAGTCTATTCTATTGGTACCCATTGATACACGAAGGATTTAACGATGTGATCTTACACCATTTATTTGGTATATAAAATCTAGCATTGGCAAAGCTTTTGCCGAAGCTCTGCATGCAGGCAACTTTTAATACAGCTCAAAAGATTGTGGAAAACTTCTCTTTTCGAGTCGTGTTTCTACTTCTTGGTCATCAGAGTTGATGGCACTTTTGTAGCTCGGCAGTTGAGGTGCGAAATATTAAGACACATCATTGAACCGTCGGTGTATCAATTCGTACCTAGCCGAATACTGACGAGCGAGGCATCGCGAAACTAGTCTATTCTATTGGTACCCATTGATATACGGAGGATTTAACGATGTGATCTTACACCATTTATTTGGTATATAATATCTAGCATTGGCAAAGCTTGTGCGGAAGCCCTGCATGCAGGCAACTTTTAATAAAGCTCAAAAGATTGTGGAAAACTTCTCTTTTCGAGTCGTGTTTCTACTTCTTGGTCATCAGAGTAGATGGCAATTTTGTAGCTCGGCAATTGAGGTGCGAAATATTAACACACATCACTGAACCGTCGGTGTATCAATTCGTACCTAGCCGAATACTGACGAGCGAGGCATCGCGAAATTAGTCTATTCTATTTGTACCCATTGATACACGGAGGATTTAACGATGTGATCTTACACCATTTTTTTGGTATATAAAATCTAGCATTGGCAAAGCTTTTGCCGAAGCCCTGCATGCAGGCAACTTTTAACACAGCTCAAAAGATTGTGGAAAACTTCTCTTTTCGAGTCGTGTTTCTACTTCTTGGTCATCAGAGTAGATGGCACTTTTGTAGCTCGGCACTTGAATTGCGAAATATTAAGACACATCATTGAACCGTCGGTGTATCAATGCGTACCTAGCCGAATACTGACGAGCGAGGCATCGCGAAACTACCCTATTCTATTGGTACCCATTGATACACGAAGGATTTAACGATGTGATCTTACACCATTTATTTGGTATATAAAATCTAGCATTGGCAAAGCTTTTGCCGAAGCCCTGCATGCAGGCAACTTTTAATAAAGCTCAAAAGATTGTGGAAAACTTCTCTTTTCGAGTCGTGTTTCTACTTCTTGGTCATCAGAGTAGTTGGCACTTTTGTAGCTCGGCAGTTGAGGTGCGAAATATTAAGACACATCATTGAACCGTCGGTGTATCAATTCGTACCTAGCCGAATACTGACGAGCGAGGCATCGCGAAACTAGTCTATTCTATTGGTACCCATTGATATACGGAGGATTTAACGATGTGATCTTACACCATATATTGGGTATATAAAATCTAGCATTGGCAAAGCTTGTGCCGAAGCCCTGCATGCAGGCAACTTTTAATAGAGCTCAAAAGGTTGTGGAAAACTTCTCTTTTCTAGGCGTGTTTCTACTTCTTGGTCATCAGAGTAGATGGCAATTTTGTAGCTCGGCAATTGAGGTGCGAAATATTAACACACATCATTGAACCGTCGGTGTATCAATTCGTACCTAGCCGAATACTGACGAGCGTGGCATCGCGAAACTAGTCTATTCTATTGGTACCCATTGATACACGGAGGATTTAACGATGTGATCTTACACCATTTTTTTGGTATATAAAATCTAGCATTGGCAAAGCTTTTGCCGAAGCCCTGCATGCAGGCAACTTTTAATACAGCTCAAAAGATTGTGGAAAACATCTCTTTTCGAGTCGTGTTTCTACTTCTTGGTCATCAGAGTAGATGGCACTTTTGTAGCTCGGCACTTGAGTTGCGAAATATTAAGACACATCATTGAACCGTCGGTGTATCAATTCCTACCTAGCGGAATACTGACGAGCGAGGCATGGCGAAACTGGTCTATTCTATTGGTACCCATTGATACACGAAGGATTTAACGATGTGATCTTACACCATTTATTTGGTATATAAAATCTAGCATTGGCAGAGCTTTTGCCGAAGCCCTGCATGCAGGCAACTTTTAGTACAGCTCAAAAGATTGTGGAAAACTTCTCTTTTCGAGTCGTGTCTCTACTTCTTGGTCATTAGAGTAGATGGCACTTTTGTAGCTCGGCAGTTGAGGTGCGAAATATTAAGACACATCATTGAACCGTCGGTGTATCAATTCGTACCTAGCCGAATACTGACGAGCGAGGCATCGCGAAACTAGTCTATTCTATTGGTACCCATTGACATACGGAGGATTTAACGATGTGATCTTACACCATTTATTTGGTATATAAAATCTAGCATTGGCAAAGCTTGTGCCGAATCCCTGCATGCAGGCAACTTTTAATACAGCTCAAAAGATTGTGGAAAACTTCTCTTTTCGAGTCGTGTTTCTACTTCTTGGTCATCAGAGTAGATGGCAATTTTGGAGCTAGACAATTGAGGTGCGAAATATTAACACACATCATTGAACCGTCGGTGTATCAATTCGTACCTAGCCGAATAATGACGAGCGAGGCATCGCGAAACTAGTCTATTCTATTGGTACCCATTGATACACGGAGGATTTAACGATGTGATCTTACACCATTTTTTTGGTATATAAAATCTAGCATTGGCAAAGCTTTTGCCGAAGCCCTGCATGCAGGCAACTTTTAATACAGCTCAAAAGATTGTGGAAAACTTCTCTTTTCGAGTCGTGTTTCTACTTCTTGGTCATCAGAGTAGATGGCACTTTTGTAGCTCGGCACTTGAGGTGCGAAATATTAAGACACATCATTGAACCGTCGGTGTATCAATTCGTACCTGGCCGAATACTGACGAGCGAGGCATCGCGAAACTACTCAATTCTATTGGTACCCATTGATATACGGAGGATTTAACGATGTGATCTTGCACCATTTATTTGGTATATAAAATCTAGCATTGGCAACGCTTTTGCCGAAGCCCTGCATGCAGGCAACTTTTAATACAGCTCAAAAGATTGTGGAAAACTTCTCTTTTCGAGTCTTGTTTCTACTTCTTGGTCATCAGAGTAGATGGCACTTTTGTAGCTCGGCACTTGAGGTGCGAAATATTAAGACACATCATTGAACCGTCGGTGTATCAATTCGTACCTAGCCGAATACTGACGAGCGAGGCATCGCGAAACTAGTCTATTCTATTGGTACCCATTGATACACGAAGGATTTAACGATGTGATCTTACACCATTTATTTGGTATATAAAATCTAGCATTGGCAAAGCTTTTGCCGAAGCCCTGCATGCAGGCAACTTTTAATACAGCTCAAAAGATTGTGGAAAACTTCTCTTTTCGAGTCGTGTTTCTACTTCTTGGTCATCAGAGTAGATGGCACTTTTGTAGCTCGGCAGTTGAGGTGCGAAATATTAAGACACATCATTGAACCGTTGGTGTATCAGTTCGTACCTAGCCGAATACTGACGAGCGAGGCATCGCGAAACTAGTCTATTCTATTGGTACCCATTGATATACGGAGGATTTAACGATGTGATATTACACCATTTATTTGGTATATAATATCTAGCATTGGCAAAGCTTGTGCCGAAGCCCTGCATGCAGGCAACTTTTAATAGAGCTCAAAAGATTGTGGAAAACTTCTCTTTTCTAGGCGTGTTTCTACTTCTTGGTCATCAGAGTAGATGGCAATTTTGTAGCTCGGCAATTGAGGTGCGAAATATTAACACACATCATTGAACCGTCGGTGTATCAATTCGTACCTAGCCGAATACTGACGAGCGAGGCATCGCGAAACTAGTCTATTCTATTTGTACCCATTGATACACGGATGATTTAACGATGTGATCTTACACCATTTTTTTGGTATATAAAATCTAGCATTGGCAAAGCTTTTGCCGAAGCCCTGCATGCAGGCAACTTTTAATACAGCTCAAAAGGTTGTGGAAAACTTCTCTTTTCGAGTCGTGTTTCTACTTCTTGGTCATCAGAGTAGATGGCACTTTTGTAGCTCGGCACTTGAGGTGCGAAATATTAAGACACATCATTGAACCGTCGGTGTATCAATGCGTACCTAGCCGAATACTGACGAGCGAGGCATCGCGAAACTAGTCTATTCTATTGGTACCCATTGATACACGAAAGATTTAACGATGTGATCTTACACCATATATTTGGTATATAAAATCTAGCATTGGCAAAGCTTTTGCCGAAGCCCTGCATGCAGGCAACTTTTAATACAGCTCAAAAGATTGTGGAAAACTTCTCTTTTCGAGTCGTGTTTCTACTTCTTGTTCATCAGAGTAGATGGCACTTTTGTAGCTCGGCAGTTGAGGTGCGAAATATTAAGACACATCATTGAACCGTCGGTGTATCAATTCGTACCTAGCCGAATACTGACGAGCGAGGCATCGCGAAACTAGTCTATTCTATTGGTACCCATTGATATACGGAGGATTTACCGATGTGATCTTACACCATTTATTTGGTATATAAAATCTAGCATTGGCAAAGCTTGTGCCGAAGTCCTGCATGCAGGCAACTTTTAATACAGCTCAAAAGATTGTGGAAAACTTCTCTTTTCTAGTCGTGTTTCTACTTCTTGGTCATCAGAGTAGATGGCAATTTTGTAGCTCGGCAATTGAGGTGCGAAATATTAACACACATCATTGAACCGTCGGTATATCAATTCATACCTAGCCGAATACTGACGAGCGAGGCATCGCGAAACTAGTCTCTTCAATTGGTACCCATTGATACACGGAGGATTTAACGATGTGATCTTACACCATTTTTTTGTTATATAAAGTGTAGCATTGGCAAAGCTTTTGCCGAAGCCCTGCATGCAGGCAACTTTTAATACAGCTCAAAAGATTGTGGTAAACTTCTCTTTTCGAGTCGTGTTTCTACTTCTTGGTCATCAGAGTTGATGGCACTTTTGTAGCTGGGCACTTGAGGTGCGAAATATTAAGACACATCATTGAACCGTCGGTGTATCAATTCGTACCTAGCCGAATACTGACGAGCGAGGCATCGCGAAACTAGTCTATTCTATTGGTACCCATTGATATACGGAGGAGTTTACGATGTGATCTTACACCATTTATTTGGTATATAAAATCTAGCATTGGCAAAGCTTTTGCCGAAGCCCTGCATGCAGGCAACTTTTAATACAGCTCAAAAGATTGTGGAAAACTTCTCTTTTGGAGTCGTGTGTCTACTTCTTGGTCATAAGAGTAGATGGCAGTTTTGTAGCTCGGCACTTGAGGTGAGAAATATTAAGACACATCATTGAACCGTCGGTGTATCAATTCGAACCTAGCCGAAAATTGACGAGCGAGGCATCGCGCAACTTGTCTATTCTATTGGAACCCATTGATATACGGAGGATTTAATGATGTGATCTTACACCATTTTTTTGGTATATAAAATCTAGCATTGGCAAAGCTTTTGCCGAAGCCCTGCATGCAGGCAACTTTTAATACAGCTCAAAAGATTGTGGAAAACTTCTCTTTTCGAGTCGTGTTTCTACTTCTTGGTCATGAGAGTAGATGACGCTTTTGTAGCTCGGCACTTGAGGTGCGAAATATTAAGGCACATCATTGAACCGTCGGTGTATCAATTCGTACCTAGCCGAATACTGACGAGCGAGGCATCGCCAAACTAGTCTATTCTATTTGTACCCATTGATATACGGAGGATTTAACGATGTGATCTTACACCATTTATTTGGTATATAAAATCTAGCATTGGCAAAGCTTTTGCCGAAGCCCTGCATGCAGGCAACTTTGAATACAGCTCAAAAGATTGTGGAAAACTTCTCTTTTCGAGTCGTGTTTCTACTTCTTGGTCATCAGAGTAGATGGCAGTTTTGTAGCTCGGCACTTGAGGTGCAAAATATTAAGACACATCATTGAACCGTCGGTGTATCAATTCGTACCTACACGAATACTAACGAGCGAGGCATCGCGAAACTAGTCTATTCTATCGGTACCCATTGATATACGGAGGATTTAACGATGTGATCTTACACCATTTATTTGGTATATAAAATCTAGCATTGGCAAAGCTTTTGCCGAAGCCCTGCATGCAGGCAACTTTTAATACAGCTCAAAAGATTTTGGAGAATTTCTTTTTCGAGTCGTGTTTCTACTGCTTGGTCATCAGAGTAGATGGCAATTTTGTAGCTCGGCACTTGAGGTGCGAAATATTAAGACACATCATTGAACCGTCGGTGTATCAATTCGTACCTAGCCGAATACTGACGAGCGAGGCGTCCCGAAACTAGAATATTCTATTGGTACCCATTGATATACGGAGGATTTAACGATGTGATCTTACACCATTTATTTGGTATATAAAATATAGCATTGGCAAAGCTTTTGCCGAAGCCCTGCATGCAGGCAACTTTTAATACAGCTCAAAAGATTGTGGAAAACTTCTCTTTTCGAGTCGTGTTTCTACTTCTTGGTCATCAGAGTAGATGGCACTTTTGTTGCTCGGCAATTGAGGTGCGAAATATTAAGACACATCATTGAACCGTCGGTGTATCAGTTCGTACCTAGCCGAATACTGACGAGCGAGGCATCGCGAAACTAGTCTATTCTATTGGTACCCATTGATATACGGAGGATTTAACGATGTGATCTTACACCATTTATTTGGTATATAAAATCTAGCATTGGCAAAGCTTTTGCCGAAGCCCTGCATGCAGGCAACTTTTAATACAGCTCAAAAGATTGTGGAAAATTTCTCTTTTCGAGTCGTGTTTCTACTTCTTGGTCATCAGAGTAGATGGCACTTTTGTAGCTCGGCATTTGAGGTGCGAAATATTAAGACACATCACTGAACCGTCGGTGTATCAATTCGTACCTAGCCGAATACTGACGAGCGAGGCATCGCGAAACTAGTCTATTCTATTGGTACCCATTGATACACGAAGGATTTAACGATGTGATCTTACACCATTTATTTGGTATATAAAATCTAGCATTGGCAAAGCTTTTGCCGAAGCCCTGCATGCACGCAACTTTTAATACAGCTCAAAAGATTGTGGAAAACTTCTCTTTTCGAGTCGTGTTTCTACTTCTTGGTCATCAGAGTAGATGGCAATTTTGGAGCTAGACAATTGAGGTGCGAAATATTAACACACATCATTGAACCGTCGGTGTATCAATTCGTACCTAGCCGAATAATGACGAGCGAGGCATCGCGAAACTAGTCTATTCTATTGGTACCCATTGATACACGGAGGATTTAACGATGTGATCTTACACCATTTTTTTGGTATATAAAATCTAGCATTGGCAAAGCTTTTGCCGAAGCCCTGCATGCAGGCAACTTTTAATACAGCTCAAAAGATTGTGGAAAACTTCTCTTTTCGAGTCGTGTTTCTACTTCTTGGTCATCAGAGTAGATGGCACTTTTGTAGCTCGGCACTTGAGGTGCGAAATATTAAGACACATCATTGAACCGTCGGTGTATCAATTCGTACCTGGCCGAATACTGACGAGCGAGGCATCGCGAAACTACTCAATTCTATTGGTACCCATTGATATACGGAGGATTTAACGATGTGATCTTGCACCATTTATTTGGTATATAAAATCTAGCATTGGCAACGCTTTTGCCGAAGCCCTGCATGCAGGCAACTTTTAATACAGCTCAAAAGATTGTGGAAAACTTCTCTTTTCGAGTCTTGTTTCTACTTCTTGGTCATCAGAGTAGATGGCACTTTTGTAGCTCGGCACTTGAGGTGCGAAATATTAAGACACATCATTGAACCGTCGGTGTATCAATTCGTACCTAGCCGAATACTGACGAGCGAGGCATCGCGAAACTAGTCTATTCTATTGGTACCCATTGATACACGAAGGATTTAACGATGTGATCTTACACCATTTATTTGGTATATAAAATCTAGCATTGGCAAAGCTTTTGCCGAAGCCCTGCATGCAGGCAACTTTTAATACAGCTCAAAAGATTGTGGAAAACTTCTCTTTTCGAGTCGTGTTTCTACTTCTTGGTCATCAGAGTAGATGGCACTTTTGTAGCTCGGCAGTTGAGGTGCGAAATATTAAGACACATCATTGAACCGTTGGTGTATCAGTTCGTACCTAGCCGAATACTGACGAGCGAGGCATCGCGAAACTAGTCTATTCTATTGGTACCCATTGATATACGGAGGATTTAACGATGTGATATTACACCATTTATTTGGTATATAATATCTAGCATTGGCAAAGCTTGTGCCGAAGCCCTGCATGCAGGCAACTTTTAATAGAGCTCAAAAGATTGTGGAAAACTTCTCTTTTCTAGGCGTGTTTCTACTTCTTGGTCATCAGAGTAGATGGCAATTTTGTAGCTCGGCAATTGAGGTGCGAAATATTAACACACATCATTGAACCGTCGGTGTATCAATTCGTACCTAGCCGAATACTGACGAGCGAGGCATCGCGAAACTAGTCTATTCTATTTGTACCCATTGATACACGGATGATTTAACGATGTGATCTTACACCATTTTTTTGGTATATAAAATCTAGCATTGGCAAAGCTTTTGCCGAAGCCCTGCATGCAGGCAACTTTTAATACAGCTCAAAAGGTTGTGGAAAACTTCTCTTTTCGAGTCGTGTTTCTACTTCTTGGTCATCAGAGTAGATGGCACTTTTGTAGCTCGGCACTTGAGGTGCGAAATATTAAGACACATCATTGAACCGTCGGTGTATCAATGCGTACCTAGCCGAATACTGACGAGCGAGGCATCGCGAAACTAGTCTATTCTATTGGTACCCATTGATACACGAAAGATTTAACGATGTGATCTTACACCATATATTTGGTATATAAAATCTAGCATTGGCAAAGCTTTTGCCGAAGCCCTGCATGCAGGCAACTTTTAATACAGCTCAAAAGATTGTGGAAAACTTCTCTTTTCGAGTCGTGTTTCTACTTCTTGTTCATCAGAGTAGATGGCACTTTTGTAGCTCGGCAGTTGAGGTGCGAAATATTAAGACACATCATTGAACCGTCGGTGTATCAATTCGTACCTAGCCGAATACTGACGAGCGAGGCATCGCGAAACTAGTCTATTCTATTGGTACCCATTGATATACGGAGGATTTACCGATGTGATCTTACACCATTTATTTGGTATATAAAATCTAGCATTGGCAAAGCTTGTGCCGAAGTCCTGCATGCAGGCAACTTTTAATACAGCTCAAAAGATTGTGGAAAACTTCTCTTTTCTAGTCGTGTTTCTACTTCTTGGTCATCAGAGTAGATGGCAATTTTGTAGCTCGGCAATTGAGGTGCGAAATATTAACACACATCATTGAACCGTCGGTATATCAATTCGTACCTAGCCGAATACTGACGAGCGAGGCATCGCGAAACTAGTCTCTTCAATTGGTACCCATTGATACACGGAGGATTTAACGATGTGATCTTACACCATTTTTTTGTTATATAAAGTGTAGCATTGGCAAAGCTTTTGCCGAAGCCCTGCATGCAGGCAACTTTTAATACAGCTCAAAAGATTGTGGTAAACTTCTCTTTTCGAGTCGTGTTTCTACTTCTTGGTCATCAGAGTTGATGGCACTTTTGTAGCTGGGCACTTGAGGTGCGAAATATTAAGACACATCATTGAACCGTCGGTGTATCAATTCGTACCTAGCCGAATACTGACGAGCGAGGCATCGCGAAACTAGTCTATTCTATTGGTACCCATTGATATACGGAGGAGTTTACGATGTGATCTTACACCATTTATTTGGTATATAAAATCTAGCATTGGCAAAGCTTTTGCCGAAGCCCTGCATGCAGGCAACTTTTAATACAGCTCAAAAGATTGTGGAAAACTTCTCTTTTGGAGTCGTGTGTCTACTTCTTGGTCATAAGAGTAGATGGCAGTTTTGTAGCTCGGCACTTGAGGTGAGAAATATTAAGACACATCATTGAACCGTCGGTGTATCAATTCGAACCTAGCCGAAAATTGACGAGCGAGGCATCGCGCAACTTGTCTATTCTATTGGAACCCATTGATATACGGAGGATTTAACGATGTGATCTTACACCATTTTTTTGGTATATAAAATCTAGCATTGGCAAAGCTTTTGCCGAAGCCCTGCATGCAGGCAACTTTTAATACAGCTCAAAAGATTGTGGAAAACTTCTCTTTTCGAGTCGTGTTTCTACTTCTTGGTCATGAGAGTAGATGACGCTTTTGTAGCTCGGCACTTGAGGTGCGAAATATTAAGGCACATCATTGAACCGTCGGTGTATCAATTCGTACCTAGCCGAATACTGACGAGCGAGGCATCGCCAAACTAGTCTATTCTATTTGTACCCATTGATATACGGAGGATTTAACGATGTGATCTTACACCATTTATTTGGTATATAAAATCTAGCATTGGCAAAGCTTTTGCCGAAGCCCTGCATGCAGGCAACTTTGAATACAGCTCAAAAGATTGTGGAAAACTTCTCTTTTCGAGTCGTGTTTCTACTTCTTGGTCATCAGAGTAGATGGCAGTTTTGTAGCTCGGCACTTGAGGTGCAAAATATTAAGACACATCATTGAACCGTCGGTGTATCAATTCGTACCTACACGAATACTAACGAGCGAGGCATCGCGAAACTAGTCTATTCTATCGGTACCCATTGATATACGGAGGATTTAACGATGTGATCTTACACCATTTATTTGGTATATAAAATCTAGCATTGGCAAAGCTTTTGCCGAAGCCCTGCATGCAGGCAACTTTTAATACAGCTCAAAAGATTTTGGAGAATTTCTTTTTCGAGTCGTGTTTCTACTGCTTGGTCATCAGAGTAGATGGCAATTTTGTAGCTCGGCACTTGAGGTGCGAAATATTAAGACACATCATTGAACCGTCGGTGTATCAATTCGTACCTAGCCGAATACTGACGAGCGAGGCGTCCCGAAACTAGAATATTCTATTGGTACCCATTGATATACGGAGGATTTAACGATGTGATCTTACACCATTTATTTGGTATATAAAATATAGCATTGGCAAAGCTTTTGCCGAAGCCCTGCATGCAGGCAACTTTTAATACAGCTCAAAAGATTGTGGAAAACTTCTCTTTTCGAGTCGTGTTTCTACTTCTTGGTCATCAGAGTAGATGGCACTTTTGTTGCTCGGCAATTGAGGTGCGAAATATTAAGACACATCATTGAACCGTCGGTGTATCAGTTCGTACCTAGCCGAATACTGACGAGCGAGGCATCGCGAAACTAGTCTATTCTATTGGTACCCATTGATATACGGAGGATTTAACGATGTGATCTTACACCATTTATTTGGTATATAAAATCTAGCATTGGCAAAGCTTTTGCCGAAGCCCTGCATGCAGGCAACTTTTAATACAGCTCAAAAGATTGTGGAAAACTTCTCTTTTCGAGTCGTGTTTCTACTTCTTGGTCATCAGAGTAGATGGCACTTTTGTAGCTCGGCATTTGAGGTGCGAAATATTAAGACACATCACTGAACCGTCGGTGTATCAATTCGTACCTAGCCGAATACTGACGAGCGAGGCATCGCGAAACTAGTCTATTCTATTGGTACCCATTGATACACGAAGGATTTAACGATGTGATCTTACACCATTTATTTGGTATATAAAATCTAGCATTGGCAAAGCTTTTGCCGAAGCCCTGCATGCACGCAACTTTTAATACAGCTCAAAAGATTGTGGAAAACTTCTCTTTTCGAGTCGTGTTTCTACTTCTTGGTCATCAGAGTAGATGGCACTTTTGTAGCTCGGCAGTTGAGGTGCGAAATATTAAGACACATCATTGAACCGTCGGTGTATCAATTCGTACCTAGCCGAATACTGACGAGCTAGTCATCGCGAAACTAGTCTATTCTATTGGTACCCATTGGTATACGGAGGATTTAACGATGTGATCTTACACCATTTATTTGGTATATAAAATCTAGCATTGGCAAAGCTTTTGCCGAAGCCCTGCATGCAGGCAACTTTTAATACAGCTCAAAAGATTGCGGAAAACTTCTCTTTTGGAGTCGTGTTTCTACTTCTTGGTCATAAGAGTAGATGGCAATTTTGTAGCTCGGCACTTGAGGTGCGAAATATTAAGACACATCATTGAACCGTCGGAGTATCAATTCGTACCTAGCCGAAAACTGACGAGCGAGGCATTGCGAAACTTGTCTATTCTATTGGTACCCATTGATATACGGAGGATTTAACGATGTGATCTTACACCATTTATTTGGTATATAAAATCTAGCATTGGCTAAGCTTTTGCCGAAGCCCTGCATGCAGGCAACTATTAATACAACTTAAAATATTGTGGAAAACTTCTCTTTTCGAGTCGTGTTTCTACTTCTTGGTCATGAGAGTAGATGGCACTTTTGTAGCTCGGCACTTGAGGTGCGAAATATTAAGGCACATCATTGAACCGTCGGTGTATCAATTCGTACCTAGCCGAATACTGACGAGCGAGGCATCGCGAAACTAGGCTATTCTATTGGTACCCATTGATATACGGAGGATTTAACGATGTGATCTTACACCATTAATGTGGTATATAGAATTGAGCATTGGCAAAGCTTTTGCCGAAGCCCTGCATGCAGGCAAATTTTAATACAGCTCAAAAGATTGTGGAAAACTTCTCTTTTCGAGTCGTGTTTCTACTTCTTGGTCATCAGAGTAGATGGCACTTTTGTAGCTCGGCACTTGAGGTGCGAAATATTAAGGCACATTATTGAACCGTCGGTGTTTCAATTCGTACCTAGCCGAATACTGACGAGCGAGGCATCGCGAAACTAGTCTATTCCATTGGTACCCATTGATATACGGAGGATTTAACGATGTGATTTTACACCATTTATTTGGTATATAAAATCTAGCATTGGCAAAGCTTTTGCCGAAGCCCTGCATGCAGGCAACTTTTAATACAGCTCAAAAGATTGTGGAAAACTTCTCTTTTCGAGTCGTGTTTCTACTCCTTGGTCATCAGAGTAGATGGCACTTTTGTAGCTCGGCACCTGAGGTGCGAAATATTAAGACACATCATTGAACCGTCGGTGTATCAATTCGTACCTAGCCGAATACTGACGAGCGAGGCATCGCGAAACTAGTCTATTCTCTTGGTACCCTTTGATATACCGAGGATTTAACGATGCGATCTTACACCATTTATTTGGTATATAAAATCTAGCATTGGCAAAGCTTGTGCCGAATCCCTGCATGCAGGCAACTTTTAATACAGCTCAAAAGATTGTGGAAAACTTCTCTTCTCGAGTCGTGTTTCAACTTCTTGATCATCAGAGTAGATGGTAAGTTTGTAGCTCGGCAATTGAGGTGCGAAATATTAACACACATCTTTGAACCGTCGGTGTATCAATTCGTACCTAGCCGAATACTGACGAGCGAGGCTTCGCGAAACTAGTCTATTCTATTGGTACCCATTGATACACGGAGGATTTAACGATGTGATCTTACACCATTTTTTTGGTATATAAAATCTAGCATTAGCAAAGCTTTTGCCGAAGCCCTGCATGCAGGCAACTTTTAATAAAGCTCAAAAGATTGTGGAAAACTTCTCTTTTCGAGTCGTGTTTCTACTTCTTGGTCATCAGAGTAGATGGCACTTTTGTAGCTCGGCACTTGAGGTGCGAAATATTAAGACACATCATTGAACCGTCGGTGTATCAATTCGTACCTAGCCGAATACTGACGAGCGAGGCATCGCGAAACTAGTCTATTCTATTGGTACCCATTGATACACGAAGGATTTAACGATGTGATCTTACACCATTTATTTGGTATATAAAATCTAGCATTGGCAAAGCTTTTGCTGAAGCCCTGCATGCAGGCAACTTTTAATATAGCTCAAAAGATTGTGGAAAACTTCTCTTTTGGAGTCGTGTTTCTACTTCTTGGTCATAATAGTAGATGGCAATTTTGTAGCTCGGCACTTGAGGTGCGAAATATTCAGACACATCATTGAACCGTCGGTGTAACAATTCGTACCTAGCCGAATACTGACGAGCTAGGCATCGCGAAACTAGTCTATTCTATTGGTACCCAATGATATACGGAGGATTTAACGATGTGATCTTACACCATTTATTTGGTATATAAATTCTAGCATTGGCAAAGCTTTTGCCGAAGCCCTGCATGCAGGCAACTTTTAATACAGCTCAAAAGATTGCGGAAAACTTCTCTTTTGGAGTCGTGTTTCTACTTCTTGGTCATAAGAGTAGATGGCAATTTTGTAGCTCGGCACTTGAGGTGCGAAATATTAAGACACATCATTGAACCGTCGGTGTATCAATTCGTACCTAGCCGAAAACTGACGAGCGAGGCATCGCGAAACTTGTCTATTCTATTGGTACCCATTGATATACGGAGGATTTAACGATGTGATCTTACACCATTTATTTGGTATATAAAATCTAGCATTGGCAAAGCTTTTGCCGAAGCCCTGCATGCAGGCAACTTTTAATACAACTTAAAATATTGTGGAAAACTTCTCTTTTCGAGTCGTGTTTCTACTTCTTGGTCATCAGAGTAGATGGCACTTTTGTAGCTCGGCACTTGAGGTGCGAGATATTAAGGCACATCGTTGAACCATCGGTGTATCAATTCGTACCTAGCCGAATACTGAAGAGCGAGGCATCGCGAAACTAGTCTATTCTATTGGTACCCATTGATATACGGAGGATTTAACGATGTGATCTTACACCATTAATTTGGTATATAGAATCTAGCATTGGCAAAGCTTTTGCCGAAGCCCTGCATGCAGGCAACTTTTAATTCAGCTCAAAAGATTGTGGAAAACTTCTCTTTTCGAGTCGTGTTCCTACTTCTTGGTCATCAGAGTAGATGGCACTTTTGTAGCTCGGCACTTGAGGTGCGAAATATTAAGACACATCATTGAACCGTCGGTGTATCAATTCGTACCTAGCCGAATACTGACGAGCGAGGCTTCGCGAAACTAGTCTATTCTATTGGTACCCATTGATACACGGAAGATTTAACGATGTGATCTTACACCATTTTTTTGGTATATAAAATCTAGCATTGGCAAAGCTTTTGCCGAAGCCCTGCATGCAGGCAACTTTTAATACAGCTCAAAAGATTGTGGAAAACTTCTCTTTTCGAGTCGTGTTTCTACTTCTTGGTCATCAAAGTAGATGGCACTTTTGTAGCTCGGCACTTGAAGTGCGAAATATTAAGACACATCATTGAACCGTCGGTGTATCAATTCGAACCTAGCCGAATACTGACGAGCGAGGCATCCCGAAACTAGTCTATTCTATTGGTACCCATTGATATACGGAGGAGTTTACGATGTGATCTTACACCATTTATTTGGTATATAAAATCTAGCATTGGCAAAGCTTTTGCCGAAGCCCTGCATGCAGGCAAGTTTTAATACAGCTCAAAAGATTGTGGAAAACTTCTCTTTTGGAGTCGTGTTTCTACTTCTTGGTCATAAGAGTAGATGGCAGTTTTGTAGCTCAGCACTTGAGGTGCGAAATATTAAGACACATCATTGAACCGTCGGTGTATCAATTCGTACCTAGCCGAAAACTGACGAGCGAGGCATCGCGAAACTTGTCTATTCTATTGGTACCCATTGATATACGGAGGATTTAACGATGTGATCTTACACCATTTATTTGGTATATAAAATCTAGCATTGGCAAAGCTTTTGCCGAAGCCCTGCATGCAGGCAACTTTTAATACAACTTAAAATATTGTTGAAAACTTCTCTTTTCGAGTCGTGTTTCTACTTCTTGGTCATCAGAGTAGATGGCACTTTTGTAGCTCGGCACTTGAGGTGCGAAATATTAAGGCACATCATTGAACCGTCGGTGTATCAATTCGTACCTAGCCGAATACTGACGAGCGAGGTATCGCGAAACTAGTCTATTCTATTGGTACCCATTGATATACGGAGGATTTAACGATGTGATCTTACACCATTGATTTGGTATATAGAATCTAGCATTGGCAAAGCTTTTGCCGAAGCCCTGCATGCAGGCAACTTTTAATTCAGCTCAAAAGATTGTGTAAAAACTTCTCTTTTCGAGTCGTGTTTCTACTTCTTGGTCATCAGAGTAGATGGCACTTTTGTAGCTCGGCACTTGAGGTGCGAAATATTAAGACACATCATTGAACTGTCGGTGTATCAATTCGTACCTAGCCGAATACTGACGAGCGAGGCATCGCGAAAGTAGTCTATTCTATTGGTACCCATTGATACACGAAGGATTTAACGATGTGATCTTACACCATTTATTTGGTATATAAAATCTAGCATTGGCAAAGCTTTTGCCGAAGCCCTGCATGCAGGCAACTTTTAATACAGCTCAAAAGATTGTGGAAAACTTCTCTTTTCGAGTCGTGTTTCTACTTCTTGGTCATCAGAGTAGATGGCAAGTTTGTAGCTCGGCAATTGAGGTGCGAAATATTATCACACATCATTGAACCGTCGGTGTATCAATTCGTACCTAGCCGAATACTGACGAGCGAGGCTTCGCGAAACTAGTCTATTCTATTGGTACCCATTGATACACGGAGGATTTAACGATGTGATCTTACACCATTTTTTTGGTATATAAAATCTAGCATTGGCAAAGCTTTTGCCGAAGCCCTGCATGCAGGCAACTTTTAATACAGCTCAAAAGATTGTGAAAACTTCTCTTTTCGAGTCGTGTTTCTACTTCTTGGTCATCAGAGTAGATGGCACTTTTGTAGCTCGGCACTTGAGGTGCGAAATATTAAGGCACATCATTGAACCGTCGGTGTATCAATTCGTACCTAGCCGAATACTGACGAGCGAGGCATCGCGAAACTAGTCTATTCTATTGGTACCCATTGATATACGGAGGATTTAACGATGTGATCTTACACCATTAATTTGGTATATAGAATCTAGCATTGGCAAAGCTTTTGCCGAAGCCCTGCATGCAGGCAACTTTTAATACAGCTCAAAAGATTGTGGAAAACTTCTCTTTTCGAGTCGTGTTTCTACTTCTTGTTCATCAGAGTAGATGGCACTTTTGTAGCTCGGCACTTGAGGTGCGAAATATTAAGACACATCATTGAACCGTCGGTGTATCAATTCGTACCTAGCCGAATACTGACGAGCGAGGCATCGCGAAACTACTCAATTCTATTGGTACCCATTGATGTACGGAGGATTTAACGATGTGATCTTGCACAATTTATTTGGTATATAAAATCTAGCATTGGCAATGCTTTTGCCGAAGCCCTGCATGCAGGCAACTTTTAATACAGCTCAAAAGATTGTGGAAAACTTCTCTTTTCGAGTCGTGTTTCTACTTCTTGGTCATCAGAGTAGATGGCACTTTTGTAGCTCGGCACTTGAGGTGCGAAATATTAAGACACATCATTGAACCGTCGGTGTATCAATTCGTACCTAGCCGAATACTGACGAGCGAGGCATCGCGAAACTAGTCTATTCTATTGGTACCCATTGATACACGAAGGATTTAACGATGTGATCTTACACCATTTATTTGGTATATAAAATCTAGCATTGGCAAAGCTTTTGCCGAAGCCCTGCATGCAGGCAACTTTTAATACAGCTCAAAAGATTGTGGAAAACTTCTCTTTTCGAGTCGTGTTTCTACTTCTTGGTCATCAGAGTAGATGGCACTTTTGTAGCTCGGCAGTTGAGGTGCGAAATATTAAGACACATCATTGAACCGTCGGTGTATCAGTTCGTACCTAGCCGAATACTGACGAGCGAGGCATCTCGAAACTAGTCTATTCTATTGGTACCCATTGATATACGGAGGATTTAACGATGTGATATTACACCATTTATTTGGTATATAATATCTAGCATTGGCAAAGCTTGTGCCGAAGCCCTGCATGCAGGCAACTTTTAATAGAGCTCAAAAGATTGTGGAAAACTTCTCTTTTCTAGGCGTGTTTCTACTTCTTGGTCATCAGAGTAGATGGCAATTTTGTAGCTCGGCAATTGAGGTGCGAAATATTGACACACATCATTGAACCGTCGGTGTATCAATTCGTACCTAGCCGAATACTGACGAGCGAGGCATCGCGAAACTAGTCTATTCTATTTGTACCCATTGATACACGGATGATTTAACGATGTGATCTTACACCATTTTTTTGGTATATAAAATCTAGCATTGGCAAAGATTTTGCCGAAGCCCTGCATGCAGGCAACTTTTAATACAGCTCAAAAGGTTGTGGAAAACTTCTCTTTTCGAGTCGTGTTTCTACTTCTTGGTCATCAGAGTAGATGGCACTTTTGTAGCTCGGCACTTGAGGTGCGAAATATTAAGACACATCATTGAACCGTCGGTGTATTAATGCGTACCTAGCCGAATACTGACGAGCGAGGCATCGCGAAACTAGTCTATTCTATTGGTACCCATTGATACACGAAGGATTTTTACGATGTGATCTTACACCATTTATTTGGTATATAAAATCTAGCATTGGCAAAGCTTTTGCCGAAGCCCTGCATGCAGGCAACTTTTAATTCAGCTCAAAAGATTGTGGAAAACTTCTCTTTTCGAGTCGTGTTTCTACTTCTTGGTCATCAGAGTAGATGGCACTTTTGTAGCTCGGCAGTTGAGGTGCGAAATATTAAGACACATCATTGAACCGTCGGTGTATCAATTCGTACCTAGCCGAATACTGACGAGCGAGGCATCGCGAAACTAGTCTATTCTATTGGTACCCATTGATATACGGAGGATTTAACGATGTGCTCTTACACCATTTATTTGGTATATAAAATCTAGCATTGGCAAATCTTGTGCCGAAGTCCTGCATGCAGGCAACTTTTAATACAGCTCAAAAGATTGTGGAAAACTTCTCTTTTCTAGTCGTGTTTCTACTTCTTGGTCATCAGAGTAGATGGCACTTTTGTAGCTCGGCACTTGAGGTGCGAAATATTAAGGCACATCATTGAACCGTCGGTGTATCAATTCGTACCTAGCCGAATACTGACGAGCGAGGCATCCCGAAACTAGTCTATTCTATTGGTACCCATTGATATACGGAGGAGTTTACGATGTGATCTTACACCATTTATTTGGTATATAAAATCTAGCATTGGCAAAGCTTTTGCCGAAGCCCTGCATGCAGGCAAGTTTTAATACAGCTCAAAAGATTGTGGAAAACTTCTCTTTTGGAGTCGTGTTTCTACTTCTTGGTCATAAGAGTAGATGGCAATTTTGTAGCTCAGCACTTGAGGTGCGAAATATTAAGACACATCATTGAACCGTCGGTGTATCAATTCGTACCTAGCCGAAAACTGACGAGCGAGGCATCGCGAAACTTGTCTATTCTATTGGTACCCATTGATATACGGAGGATTTAACGATGTGATCTTACACCATTTATTTGGTATATAAAATCTAGCATTGGCAAAGCTTTTGCCGAAGCCCTGCATGCAGGCAACTTTTAATACAACTTAAAATATTGTGGAAAACTTCTCTTTTCGAGTCGTGTTTCTACTTCTTGGTCATCAGAGTAGATGGCACTTTTGTAGCTCGGCACTTGAGGTGCGAAATATTAAGGCACATCATTGAACCGTCGGTGTATCAATTCGTACCTAGCCGAATACTGACGAGCGAGGCATCGCGAAACTAGTCTATTCTATTGGTACCCATTGATATACGGAGGATTTAACGATGTGATCTTACACCATTAATTTGGTATATAGAATCTAGCATTGGCAAAGCTTTTGCCGAAGCCCTGCATGCAGGCAACTTTTAATACAGCTCAAAAGATTGTGGAAAACATCTCTTTTCGAGTCGTGTTTCTACTTCTTGGTCATCAGAGTAGATGGCACTTTTGTAGCTCGGCACTTGAGGTGCGAAATATTAAGACACATCATTGAACCGTCGGTGTATCAATTCGTACCTAGCCGAATACTGGACGAGCGAGGCATCGCGAAACTACTCAATTCTATTGGTACCCATTGATATACGGAGGATTTAACGATGTGATCTTGCACCATTTATTTGGTATATAAAATCTAGCATTGGCAATGCTTTTGCCGAAGTCCTGCATGCAGGCAACTTTTAATACAGCTCAAAAGATTGTCGAAAACTTCTCTTTTCGAGTCGTGTTTCTACTTCTTGGTCATCAGAGTAGATGGCACTTTTGTAGCTCGGCACTTGAGGTGCGAAATATTAAGACACATCATTGAACCGTCGGTGTATCAATTCGTACCTAGCCGAATACTGACGAGCGAGGCATCGCGAAACTAGTCTATTCTATTGGTACCCATTGATACACGAAGGATTTAACGATGTGATCTTACACCATTTATTTGGTATATAAAATCTAGCATTGGCAATGCTTTTGCCGAAGTCCTGCATGCAGGCAACTTTTAATACAGCTCAAAAGATTGTCGAAAACTTCTCTTTTCGAGTCGTGTTTCTACTTCTTGGTCATCAGAGTAGATGGCACTTTTGTAGCTCGGCAGTTGAGGTGCGAAATATTAAGACACATCATTGAACCGTCGGTGTATCAGTTCGTACCTAGCCGAATACTGACGAGCGAGGCATCGCGAAACTAGTCTATTCTATTGGTACCCATTGATATACGGAGGATTTAACGATGTGATATTACACCATTTATTTGGTATATAATATCTAGCATTGGCAAAGCTTGTGCCGAAGCCCTGCATGCAGGCAACTTTTAATAGAGCTCAAAAGATTGTGGAAAACTTCTCTTTTCTAGGCGTGTTTCTACTTCTTGGTCATCAGAGTAGATGGCAATTTTGTAGCTCGGCAATTGAGGTGCGAAATATTAACACACATCATTGAACCGTCGGTGTATCAATTCGTACCTAGCCGAATACTGACGAGCGAGGCATCGCGAAACTAGTCTATTCTATTTGTACCCATTGATACACGGATGATTTAACGATGTGATCTTACACCATTTTTTTGGTATATAAAATCTAGCATTGGCAAAGCTTTTGCCGAAGCCCTGCATGCAGGCAACTTTTAATACAGCTCAAAAGGTTGTGGAAAACTTCTCTTTTCGAGTCGTGTTTCTACTTCTTGGTCATCAGAGTAGATGGCACTTTTGTAGCTCGGCACTTGAGGTGCGAAATATTAAGACACATCATTGAACCGTCGGTGTATCAATGCGTACCTAGCCGAATACTGACGAGCGAGGCATCGCGAAACTAGTCTATTCTATTGGTACCCATTGATACACGAAGGATTTAACGATGTGATCTTACACCATTTATTTGGTATATAAAATCTAGCATTGGCAAAGCTTTTGCCGAAGCCCTGCATGCAGGCAACTTTTAATACAGCTCAAAAGATTGTGGAAAACTTCTCTTTTCGAGTCGTGTTTCTACTTCTTGGTCATCAGAGTAGATGGCACTTTTGTAGCTCGGCAGTTGAGGTGCGAAATATTAAGACACATCATTGAACCGTCGGTGTATCAATTCGTACCTAGCCGAATACTGACGAGCGAGGCATCCCGAAACTAGTCTATTCTATTGGTACCCATTGATATACGGAGGAGTTTACGATGTGATCTTACACCATTTATTTGGTATATAAAATCTAGCATTGGCAAAGCTTTTGCCGAAGCCCTGCATGCAGGCAAGTTTTAATACAGCTCAAAAGATTGTGGAAAACTTCTCTTTTGGAGTCGTGTTTCTACTTCTTGGTCATAAGAGTAGATGGCAGTTTTGTAGCTCAGCACTTGAGGTGCGAAATATTAAGACACATCATTGAACCGTCGGTGTATCAATTCGTACCTAGCCGAAAACTGACGAGCGAGGCATCGCGAAACTTGTCTATTCTATTGGTACCCATTGATATACGGAGGATTTAACGATGTGATCTTACACCATTTATTTGGTATATAAAATCTAGCATTGGCAAAGCTTTTGCCGAAGCCCTGCATGCAGGCAACTTTTAATACAACTTAAAATATTGTGGAAAACTTCTCTTTTCGAGTCGTGTTTCTACTTCTTGGTCATCAGAGTAGATGGCACTTTTGTAGCTCGGCACTTGAGGTGCGAAATATTAAGGCACATCATTGAACCGTCGGTGTATCAATTCGTACCTAGCCGAATACTGACGAGCGAGGTATCGCGAAACTAGTACCCATTGATATACGGAGGATTTAACGATGTGATCTTACACCATTGATTTGGTATATAGAATCTAGCATTGGCAAAGCTTTTGCCGAAGCCCTGCATGCAGGCAACTTTTAATTCAGCTCAAAAGATTGTGTAAAAACTTCTCTTGTCGAGTCGTGTTTCTACTTCTTGGTCATCAGAGTAGATGGCACTTTTGTAGCTCGGCACTTGAGGTGCGAAATATTAAGACACATCATTGAACTGTCGGTGTATCAATTCGTACCTAGCCGAATACTGACGAGCGAGGCATCGCGAAACTAGTCTATTCTATTGGTACCCATTGATACACGAAGGATTTAACGATGTGATCTTACACCATTTATTTGGTATATAAAATCTAGCATTGGCAAAGCCTTTGCCGAAGCCCTGCATGCAGGCAACTTTTAATACAGCTCAAAAGATTGTGGAAAACTTCTCTTTTCGAGTCGTGTTTCTACTTCTTGGTCATCAGAGTAGATGGCAAGTTTGTAGCTCGGCAATTGAGGTGCGAAATATTATCACACATCATTAAACCGTCGGTGTATCAATTCGTACCTAGCCGAATACTGACGAGCGAGGCTTCGCGAAACTAGTCTATTCTATTGGTACCCATTGATACACGGAGGATTTAACGATGTGATCTTACACCATTTTTTTGGTATATAAAATCTAGCATTGGCAAAGCTTTTGCCGAAGCCCTGCATGCAGGCAACTTTTAATACAGCTCAAAAGATTGTGAAAACTTCTCTTTTCGAGTCGTGTTTCTACTTCTTGGTCATCAGAGTAGATGGCACTTTTGTAGCTTGGCACTTGAGGTGCGAAATATTAAGGCACATCATTGAACCGTCGGTGTATCAATTCGTACCTAGCCGAATACTGACGAGCGAGGCATCGCGAAACTAGTCTATTCTCTTGGTACCCATTGATATACCGAGGATTTAACGATGCGATCTTACACCATTTATTTGGTATATAAAATCTAGCATTGGCAAAGCTTGTGCCGAATCCCTGCATGCAGGCAACTTTTAATACAGCTCAAAAGATTGTGGAAAACTTCTCTTTTCGAGTCGTCTTTCTACTTCTTGGTCATCAGAGTAGATGGCACTTTTGTAGCTCGGCACTTGAGGTGCGAAATATTAAGACACATCATTAAACCGTCGGTGTATCAATTCGTACCTAGCCGAATACTGACGAGCGAGGCATCGCGAAACTAGTCTATTCTATTGGTACCCATTGATACCCGAAGGATTTAACGATGTGATCTTACACCATTTATTTGGTATATAAAATCTAGCATTGGCAAAGCTTTTGCTGAAGCCCTGCATGCAGGCAACTTTTAATATAGCTCAAAAGATTGTGGAAAACTTCTCTTTTGGAGTCGTGTTTCTACTTCTTGGTCATAAGAGTAGATGGCAATTTTGTAGCTCGGCACTTGAGGTGCGAAATATTAAGACACATCATTGAACCGTCGGTGTAACAATTCGTACCTAGCCGAATACTGACGAGCTAGGCATCGCGAAACTAGTCTATTCTATTGGTACCCAATGATATACGGAGGATTTAACGATGTGATCTTACACCATTTATTTGGTATATAAATTCTAGCATTGGCAAAGCTTTTGCCGAAGCCCTGCATGCAGGCAACTTTTAATACAGCTCAAAAGATTGCGGAAAACTTCTCTTTTGGAGTCGTGTTTCTACTTCTTGGTCATAAGAGTAGATGGCAATTTTGTAGCTCGGCACTTGAGGTGCGAAATATTAAGACACATCATTGAACCGTCGGTGTATCAATTCGTACCTAGCCGAATACTGACGAGCGAGGCATCGCGAAACTAGTCTATTCTATTGGTACCCATTGATATACGGAAGATTTAACGATGTGATCTTACACCATTAATTTGGTATATAGAATCTAGCATTGGCAAAGCTTTTGCCGAAGCCCTGCATGCAGGCAACTTTTAATTCAGCTCAAAAGATTGCGGAAAACTTCCCTTTTCGAGTCGTGTTTCTACTTCTTGGTCATCAGAGTAGATGGCACTTTTGTAGCTCGGCACTTGAGGTGCGAAATATTAAGACACATCATTGAACCGTCGGTGTATCAATTCGTACCTAGCCGAATACTGACGAGCGAGGCATCGCGAAACTAGTCTATTCTATTGGTACCCATTGATACACGAAGGATTTAACGATGTGATCTTACACCATTTATTTGGTATATAAAATCTAGCATTGGCAAAGCTTTTGCCGAAGCCTTGCATGCAGGCAACTTTTAATACAGCTCAAAAGATTGTGGAAAACTTCTCTTTTCGAGTCGTGTTCCTACTTCTTGGTCATCAGAGTAGATGGCAAGTTTGTAGCTCGGCAATTGAGGTGCGAAATATTAACACACATCATTGAACCGTCGGTGTTTCAATTCGTACCTAGCCGAATACTGACGAGCGAGGCTTCGCGAAACTAGTCTATTCTATTGGTACCCATTGATACACGGAGGATTTAACGATGTGATCTTACACCATTTTTTTGGTATATAAAATCTAGCATTGGCAAAGCTTTTGCCGAAGCCCTGCATGCAGGCAACTTTTAATACAGCTCAAAAGATTGTGGAAAACTTCTCTTTTCGAGTCGTGTTTCTACTTCTTGGTCATCAAAGTAGATGGCACTTTTGTAGCTCGGCACTTGAAGTGCGAAATATTAAGACACATCATTGAACCGTCGGTGTATCAATTCGAACCTAGCCGAATACTGACGAGCGAGGCATCCCGAAACTAGTCTATTCTATTGGTACCCATTGATATACGGAGGAGTTTACGATGTGATCTTACACCATTTATTTGGTATATAAAATCTAGCATTGGCAAAGCTTTTGCCGAAGCCCTGCATGCAGGCAAGTTTTAATACAGCTCAAAAGATTGTGGAAAACTTCCCTTTTGGAGTCGTGTTTCTACTTCTTGGTCATAAGAGTAGATGGCAGTTTTGTAGCTCAGCACTTGAGGTGCGAAATATTAAGACACATCATTGAACCGTCGGTGTATCAATTCGTACCTAGCCGAAAACTGACGAGCGAGGCATCGCGAAACTTGTCTATTCTATTGGTACCCATTGATATACGGAGGATTTAACGATGTGATCCTACACCATTTATTTGGTATATAAAATCTAGCATTGGCAAAGCTTTTGCCGAAGCCCTGCAGGCAGGCAACTTTTAATACAACTTAAAATATTGTGGAAAACTTCTCTTTTCGAGTCGTGTTTCTACTTCTTGGTCATCAGAGTAGATGGCACTTTTGTAGCTCGGCACTTGAGGTGCGAAATATTAAGGCACATCATTGAACCGTCGGTGTATCAATTCGTACCTAGCCGAATACTGACGAGCGAGGTATCGCGAAACTAGTCTATTCTGTTGGTACCCATTGATATACGGAGGATTTAACGATGTGATCTTACACCATTGATTTGGTATATAGAATCTAGCATTGGCAAAGCTTTTGCCGAAGCCCTGCATGCAGGCAACTTTTAATTCAGCTCAAAAGATTGTGTAAAAACTTCTCTTTTCGAGTCGTGTTTCTACTTCTTGGTCATCAGAGTAGATGGCACTTTTGTAGCTCGGCACTTGAGGTGCAAAATATTAAGACACATCATTGAACTGTCGGTGTATCAATTCGTACCTAGCCGAATACTGACGAGCGAGGCATCGCGAAACTAGTCTATTCTATTGGTACCCATTGATACACGAAGGATTTAACGATGTGATCTTACACCATTTATTTGGTATATAAAATCTAGCATTGGCAAAGCTTTTGCCGAAGCCCTGCATGCAGGCAACTTTTAATACAGCTCAAAAGATTGTGGAAAACTTCTCTTTTCGAGTCGTGTTTCTACTTCTTGGTCATCAGAGTAGATGGCAAGTTTGTAGCTCGGCAATTGAGGTGCGAAATATTATCACACATCATTGAACCGTCGGTGTATCAATTCGTACCTAGCCGAATACTGACGAGCGAGGCTTCGCGAAACTAGTCTATTCTATTGGTACCCATTGATACACGGAGGATTTAACGATGTGATCTTACACCATTTTTTTGGTATATAAAATCTAGCATTGGCAAAGCTTTTGCCGAAGCCCTGCATGCAGGCAACTTTTAATACAGCTCAAAAGATTGTGAAAATTTCTCTTTTCGAGTCGTGTTTCTACTTCTTGGTCATCAGAGTAGATGGCACTTTTGTAGCTCGGCACTTGAGGTGCGAAATATTAAGGCACATCATTGAACCGTCGGTGTATCAATTCGTACCTAGCCGAATACTGACGAGCGAGGCATCGCGAAACTAGTCTATTCTATTGGTACCCATTGATATACGGAGGATTTAACGATGTGATCTTACACCATTAATTTGGTATATAGAATCTAGCATTGGCAAAGCTTTTGCCGAAGCCCTGCATGCAGGCAACTTTTAATTCAGCTCAAAAGATTGTGGAAAACTTCTCTTTTCGAGTCGTGTTTCTACTTCTTGGTCATCAGAGTAGATGGCACTTTTGTAGCTCGGCACTTGAGGTGCGAAATATTAAGACACATCATTGAACCGTCGGTGTATCAATTCGTACCTAGCCGAATACTGACGAGCGAGGCATCGCGAAACTAGTCTATTCTATTGGTACCCATTGATATACGGAGGATTTAACGATGTGATCTTACACCATTTATTTGGTATATAAAATCTAGCATTGGCAAAGCTTTTGCCGAAGCCCTGCATGCAGGCAACTTTTAATACAGCTCAAAAGATTGTGGAAACTTCTCTTTTCGAGTCGTGTTTCTACTTCTTGGTCATCAGAGTAGATGGCACTTTTGTAGCTCGGCACTTGAGGTGCGAAATATTAAGACACACCATTGAACCGTCGGTGTATCAATTCGTACCTAGCCGAATACTGACGAGCGAGGCATCGCGAAACTAGTCTATTCTATTGGTACCCATTGATACACGAAGGATTTAACGATGTGATCTTACACCATTTATTTGGTATATAAAATCTAGCATTGGCAAAGCTTTTGCCGAAGCCCTGCATGCAGGCAACTTTTAATACAGCTCAAAAGATTGTGGAAAACTTCTCTTTTCGAGTCGTGTTTCTACTTCTTGGTCACCAGAGTAGATGGCAAGTTTGTAGCTCGGCAATTGAGGTGCGAAATATTAACACACATCATTGAACCGTCGGTGTATCAATTCGTACCTAGCCGAATACTGACGAGCGAGTCTTCGCGAAACTAGTCTATTCTATTGGTACCCATTGATATACGGAGGATTTAACGATGTGATCTTACACCATTTATTTGGTATATAAAATCTAGCATTGGCAAAGCTTTTGCCGAAGCCCTGCATGCAGGCAACTTTTAATACAGCTCAAAAGATTGTGGAAAACTTCTCTTTTCGAGTCGTGTTTCTACTTCTTGGTCATCAGAGTAGATGGCACTTTTGTAGCTCGGCACTTGAGGTGCGAAATATTAAGACACATCCTTGAACCGTCGGTGTATCAATTCGTACCTAGCCGAATACTGACGAGCGAGGCATCGCGAAACTAGTCTATTCTATTGGTACCCATTGATATACGGAGGATTTAACGATGTGATCTTACACCATTTATTTGGTATATAAAATCTAGCATTGGCAAAGCTTGTGCCGAATCCCTGCATGCAGGCAACTTTTAATACAGCTCAAAAGATTGTGGAAAACTTCTCTTTTCGAGTCGTGTTTCTACTTCTTGGTCATCAGAGTAGATGGCAAGTTTGTAGCTCGGCAATTGAGGTGCGAAATATTAACACACATCATTGAACCATCGGTGTATCAATTCGTACCTAGCCGAATACTGAAGAGCGAGGCTTCGCGAAACTAGTCTATTCTATTGGTACCCATTGATACACGGAGGATTTAAGGATGTGATCTTACACCATTTATTTGGTATATAAAATCTAGCATTGGCAAAGCTTGTGCCGAATCCCTGCATGCAGGCAACTTTTAATACAGCTCAAAAGATTGTGGAAAACTTCTCTTTTCGAGTCGTGTTTCTACTTCTTGGTCATCAGAGTAGATGGCAAGTTTGTAGCTCGGCAATTGAGGTGCGAAATATTAACACACATCATTGAACCGTCGGTGTATCAATTCGTACCTAGCCGAATACTGACGAGCGAGGCATCGCGAAACTAGTCTATTCTATTGGTACCCATTGATATACGGAGGAGTTTACGATGTGATCTTACACCATTTATTTGGTATATAAAATCTAGCATTGGCAAAGCTTTTGCCGAAGCCCTGCATGCAGGCAACTTTTAATACAGCTCCAAAGATTGTGGAAAACTTCTCTTTTGGAGTCGTGTTTTTACTTCTTGGTCATAAGAGTAGGTGGCAGTTTTGTAGCTCAGCACTTGAGGTGCGAAATATTAAGACACATCATTGAACCGTCGGTGTATCAATTCGAACCTAGCCGAAAACTGACGATCGAGGCATCGCGAAACTTGTCTATTCTATTGGTACCCATTGATATACGGAGGATTTAACGATGTGATCTTACACCATTTATTTGGTATATAAAATCTAGCATTGGCAAAGCTTTTGCCGAAGCCCTGCATGCAGGCAACTTTTAATACAGCTCAAAAGATTGTGGAAAACTTCTCTTTTCGAGTCGTGTTTCTACTTCTTGGTCATCAGAGTAGATGGCACTTTTGTAGCTCGGCACTTGAGGTGCGAAATAATAAGACACATCATTAAACCGTCGGTGTCTCAATTCGTACCTAGCCGAAAACTGACGAGCGAGGCATCGCGAAGATAGTCTATTCTATTGGTACCCATTGATATACGGAGGATTTAACGATGTGATCTTACACCATTTATTTGGTATATAAAATCTAGCATTGGCAAAGATTTTGCCGAAGTCCTGCATGCAGGCAACTTTTAATACAGCTCAAAAGATTGTGGAAAACTTCTCTTTTTGAGTCGTGTTTCTACCTCTTGGTTATCAGAGTAGATGGCACTTTTGTAGCTCGACACTTGAGGTGCGAAATATTAAGACACATCATTGAACCGTCGGTGTATTAATTCGTACCTAGCCGAATACTGACGAGCGAGGCATCGCGAAACTAGTCTATTCTATTGGTACCCATTGATATACGGAGGATTTAACGATGTGATCTCACACCATTTATTTGGTACATAAAATCTAGCATTGGCAAAGCTTTTGCCGAAGCCCTGCATGCAGGCAACTTTTAATACAGCTCAAAAGATTGTGGAAAACTTCTCTTTTCGAGTCGTGTTTCTACTTCTTGGTCATCAGAGTAGATGGCATTTTTCTAGCTCGGCACTTGAGGTGCGAAATATAAAGACACATCATTGAACCGTCGGTGTATCAATTCGTACCTAGCCGAATACTGACGAGCGAGGCATCGCGAAACTAGTCTATTCTCTTGGTACCCATTGATATACGGAGGATTTAACGATGTGATCTTACACCATTTAGTTGGTATATAAAATCTAGCATTGGCAAAGCTTTTCTACTTCTTGGTCATCAGAGTAGATGGCAATTTTGTAGCTCGGCACTTGAGGTGCGAAATATTAAGACACATCATTGTACCGTCGGTGTATCAATTCGTACCTAGCCGAATACTGACGAGCGAGGCATCGCGAAACTAGTCTATTATATTGGCACCCATTGATATACGGAGGATTTAACGATGTGATCTTACACCATTTATTTGGTATATAAAATCTAGCATTGGCAAAGCTTTTGCCGAAGCCCTGCATGCAGGTAACTTTTAATACAGCTCAAAAGATTGTGGAAAACTTCTCTTTTCGAGTCGTGTTTCTACTTCTTGGTCATCAGAGTAGATGGCACTTTTGTAGCTCGGCACTTGAGGTGCGAAATATTAAGACACGTCATTGAACCGTCGTCGGTGTATCAATTCGTACCTAGCCGAATACTGACGAGCGAGGCATCGCGAAACTAGTCTATTCTATTGGTACCCATTGATATACGCAGGATTTAACGATGTGATCTTACACCATTTATTTGGTATATAAAACCTAGCATTGGCAAAGCTTTTGCCGAAGCCCTGCATGCACACAACTTTTAATACAGCTCAAAAGATTGTGGAAAACTTCTCTGTTTGAGTCGTGTTTCTACCTCTTGGTTATCAGAGTAGATGGCACTTTTGTAGCTCGACACTTGAGGTGCGAAATATTAAGACACATCATTGAACCGTCGGTGTATAAATTCGTACCTAGCCGAATACTGACGAGCGAGGCATCGCGAAACTAGTCTATTCTATTGGTACCCATTGATATACGGAGGATTTAACGATGTGATCTTACACCATTTATTTGGTACATAAAATCTAGCATTGGCAAAGCTTTTGCCGAAGCCCTGCATGCAGGCAACTTTTAATACAGCTCAAAAGATTGTGGAAAACTTCTCTTTTCGAGTCCTGTTTCTACTTCTTGGTCATCAGAGTAGATGGCATTTTTCTAGCTCGGCACTTGAGGTGCGAAATATAAAGACACATCATTGAACCGTCGGTGTATCAATTCGTACCTAGCCGAATACTGACGAGCGAGGCATCGCGAAACTAGTCTATTCTCTTGGTACCCATTGATATACGGAGGATTTAACGATGTGATCTTACACCATTTAGTTGGTATATAAAATCTAGCATTGGCAAAGCTTTTCTACTTCTTGGTCATCAGAGTAGATGGCAATTTTGTAGCTCGGCACTTGAGGTGCGAAATATTAAGACACATCATTGTACCGTCGGTGTATCAATTCGTACCTAGCCGAATACTGACGAGCGAGGCATCGCGAAACTAGTCTATTATATTGGCACCCATTGATATACGGAGGATTTAACGATGTGATCTTACACCATTTATTTGGTATATAAAATCTAGCATTGGCAAAGCTTTTGCCGAAGCCCTACATGCAGGTAACTTTTAATACAGCTCAAAAGATTGTGGAAAACTTCTCTTTTCCAGTCGTGTTTCTGCTTCTTGGTCATCAGAGTAGATGGCACTTTTGTAGCTCGGCACTTGAGGTGCGAAATATTAAGACACATCGTTGAACCGTCGGTGTATCAATTCGTACCTAGCCGAATACTGACGAGCGAGGCATCGCGAAACTAGTCTCGTCGATTGGTACCCATTGATATACGGAGGAATTAACGATGTGATCTTACACCATTTATTTGGTATATAAAATCTAGCATTGGCAAAGCTTTTGCCGAAGCCCTGCATGCAGGCAACTTTTAATACAGCTCAAAAGATTGTGGAAAACTTCTCTGTTCGAGTCGTGTTTCTACTTCTTAGTCATCATAGTAGATGGCACTTTTGTAGCTCGGCAATTGAGGTGCGAAATATTAAGACACATCATTGAACCGTCGGTGTATCAATTCGTACCTAGCCGAATACTGAAGAGCGAGGCATCGCGAAACTAGTCTATTCTATTGCTACCCATTGATATACGGAGGATTTAACGATGAGATCTTACACCATTTATTTGGTATATAAAATCTAGCATTGGCAAAGCTTTTGCCGAAGCCCTGCATGCAGGCAACTTTTAATACAGCTCAAAAGATTGTGGAAAACTTCTCTTTTCGAGTCGTGTTTCTACTTCTTGGTCATCAGAGTAGATGGCAAGTTTGTAGCTCGGCAATTGAGGTGCGAAATATTATCACACATCATTGAACCGTCGGTGTATCAATTCGTACCTAGCCGAATACTGACGAGCGAGGCTTCGCGAAACTAGTCTATTCTATTGGTACCCATTGATACACGGAGGATTTAACGATGTGATCTTACACCATTTTTTTGGTATATAAAATCTAGCATTGGCAAAGCTTTTGCCGAAGCCCTGCATGCAGGCAACTTTTAATACAGCTCAAAAGATTGTGGAAAACTTCTCTTTTCGAGTCGTGTTTCTACTTCTTGGTCATCAGAGTAGATGGCACTTTTGTAGCTCGGCACTTGAGGTGCGAAATATTAAGGCACATCATTGAACCGTCGGTGTATCAATTCGTACCTAGCCGAATACTGACGAGCGACGCATCGCGAAACTAGTCTATTCTATTGGTACCCATTGATATACGGAGGATTTAACGATGTGATCTTACACCATTAATTTGGTATATAGAATCTAGCATTGGCAAAGCTTTTGACGAAGCCCTGCATGCAGGCAACTTTTAATTCAGCTCAAAAGATTGTGGAAAACTTCTCTTTTCGAGTCGTGTTTCTACTTCTTGGTCATCAGAGTAGATGGCACTTTTGTAGCTCGGCACTTGAGGTGCGAAATATTAAGACACATCATTGAACCGTCGGTGTATCAATTCGTACCTAGCCGAATACTGACGAGCGAGGCATCGCGAAACTAGTCTATTCTATTGGTACCCATTGATATACGGAGGATTTAACGATGTGATCTTACACCATTTACTTTGTATATAAAATCTAGCATTGGCAAAGCTTTTGCCGAAGCCCTGCATGCAGGCAACTTTTAATACAGCTCAAAAGATTGTGGAAACTTCTCTTTTCGAGTCGTGTTTCTACTTCTTGTTCATCAGAGTAGATGGCACTTTTGTAGCTCGGCACTTGAGGTGCGAAATATTAAGACACATCATTGAACCGTCGGTGTATCAATTCGTACCTAGCCGAATACTGACGAGCGAGGCATCGCGAAACTAGTCTATTCTATTGGTACCCATTGATACACGAAGGATTTAACGATGTGATCTTACACCATTTATTTGGTATATAAAATCTAGCATTGGCAAAGCTTTTGCCGAAGCCCTGCATGCAGGCAACTTTTAATAGAGCTCAAAAGATTGTGGAAAACTTCTCTTTTCGAGTCGTGTTTCTACTTCTTGGTCATCAGAGTAGATGGCAAATTTGTAGCTCGGCAATTGAGGTGCGAAATATTAACACACATCATTGAACCGTCGGTGTATCAATTCGTACCTAGCCGAATACTGACGAGCGAGTCTTCGCGAAACTAGTCTATTCTATTGGTACCCATTGATATACGGAGGATTTAACGATGTGATCTTACACCATTTATTTGGTATATAAAATCTAGCATTGGCAAAGATTTTGCCGAAGCCCTGCATGCAGACAACTTTTAATACAGCTCAAAAGATTGTGGAAAACTTCTCTTTTCAAGTCGTGTTTCTACTTCTTGGTCATTAGAGTAGATGGCACTTTTGTAGCTCGGCACTTGAGGTGCGAAATATTAAGACACATCCTTGAACCGTCGGTGTATCAATTCGTACCTAGCCGAATACTGACGAGCGAGGCTTCGCGAAACTAGTCTATTCTATTGGTACCCATTGATACACGGAGGATTTAACGATGTGATCTTACACCATTTTTTTGGTATATAAAATCTAGCATTGGCAAAGCTTTTGCCGAAGCCCTGCATGCAGGCAACTTTTAATACAGCTCAAAAGATTGTGGAAAACTTCTCTTTTCGAGTCGTGTTTCTACTTCTTGGTCATCAAAGTAGATGGCACTTTTGTAGCTCGGCACTTGAAGTGCGAAATATTAAGACACATCATTGAACCGTCGGTGTATCAATTCGTACCTAGCCGAATACTGACGAGCGAGGCATCGCGAAACTAGTCTATTCTATTGGTACCCATTGATATACGGAGGAGTTTACGATGTGATCTTACACCATTTATTTGGTATATAAAATCTAGCATTGGCAAAGCTTTTGCCGAAGCCCTGCATGCAGGCAACTTTTAATACAGCTCAAAAGATTGTGGAAAACTTCTCTTTTCGAGTCGTGTTTCTACTTCTTGGTCATCAGAGTAGATGGCACTTTTGTAGCTCGGCACTTGTGGTGCGAAATAATAAGACACATCATTAAACCGTCGGTGTATCAATTCGTACCTAGCCGAAAACTGACGAGCGAGGCATCGCGAAACTAGTCTATTCTATTGGTACCCATTGATATACGGAGGATTTAACGAGGTGATCTTACACCATTTATTTGGTATATAAAATCTAGCATTGGCAAAGCTTTTGCCGAAGCCCTGCATGCAGGCAACTTTTAATACAGCTCAAAAGATTGTGGAAAACTTCTCTTTTCGAGTCGTGTTTCTACTTCTTGGTCATCAGAGTAGATGGCACTTTTGTAGCTCGGCACTTGTGGTGCGAAATAATAAGACACATCATTAAACCGTCGGTGTATCAATTCGTACCTAGCCGAAAACTGACGAGCGAGGCATCGCGAAACTAGTCTATTCTATTGGTACCCATTGATATACGGAGGATTTAACGATGTGATCTTACACCATTTATTTGGTATATAAAATCTAGCATTGGCAAAGATTTTGCCGAAGTCCTGCATGCAGGCAACTTTTAATACAGCTCAAAAGATTGTGGAAAACTTCTCTTTTTGAGTCGTGTTTCTACCTCTTGGTTATCAGAGTAGATGGCACTTTTGTAGCTCGACACTTGAGGTGCGAAATATTAAGACACATCATTGAACCGTCGGTGTATTAATTCGTACCTAGCCGAATACTGACGAGCGAGGCATCGCGAAACTAGTCTATTCTATTCGTACCCATTGATATACGGAGGATTTAACGATGTGACCTTACACCATTTATTTGGTACATAAAATATAGCATTGGCAAAGCTTTTGCCGAAGCCCTGCATGCAGGCAACTTTTAATACAGCTCAAAAGATTGTGGAAAACTTCTCTTTTCGAGTCGTGTTTCTACTTCTTGGTCATCAGAGTAGATGGCACTTTTGTAGCTCGGCACTTGAGGTGCGAAATAATAAGACACATCATTAAACCTTCGGTGTATCAATTCGTACCTAGCCGAAAACTGACGAGCGAGGCATCGCGAAACTAGTCTATTCTATTGGTACCCATTGATATACGGAGGATTTAACGATGTGATCTTACACCATTTATTTGGTATATAAAATCTAGCATTGGCAAAGATTTTGCCGAAGTCCTGCATGCAGGCAACTTTTAATACAGCTCAAAAGATTGTGGAAAACTTCTCTTTTCGAGTCGTGTTTCTACTTCTTGGTCATCAGAGTAGATGGCACTTTTGTAGCTCGGCACTTGAGGTGCGAAATAATAAGACACATCATTAAACCGTCGGCGTATCAATTCGTACCTAGCCGAAAACTGACGAGCGATGCATCGCGAAACTAGTCTATTCTATTGGAACCCATTGATATACGGAGGATTTAACGATGTGATCTTACACCATTTATTTGGTACATAAAATCTAGCATTGGCAAAGCTTTTGCCGAAGCCCTGCATGCAGGCAACTTTTAATACAGCTCAAAAGATTGTGGAAAACTTCTCTTTTCGAGTCGTGTTTCTACTTCGTGGTCATCAGAGTAGATGGCACTTTTGTAGCTCGGCACTTGAGGTGCGAAATATTAAGACACGTCATTGAACCGTCGTCGGTGTATCAATTCGTACCTAGCCGAATACTGACGAGCGAGGAATCGCGAAACTAGTTTATTATATTGGTACCCATTGATATACGGAGGATTTAACGATGTGATCTTACACCATTTATTTGGTATATAAAATCTAGCATTGGCAAAGCTTTTGCCGAAGCCCTGCATGCAGGCAACTTTTAATAAAGCTCAAAAGATTGTGGAAAACTTCTCTTTTCGAGTCGTGTTTCTACTACTTGGTCATCAGAGTAGATGGCATTTTTCTAGCTCGGCACTTGAGGTGCGAAATATAAAGACACATCATTGAACCGTCGGTGTATCAATTCGTACCTAGCCGAATACTGACGAGCGAGGCATCGCGAAACTAGTCTATTATATTGGTACCCATTGATATACGGAGGATTTAACGATGTGATCTTACACCATTTATTTGGTATATAAAATCTAGCATTGGCAAAGCTTTTGCCGAAGCCCTGCATGCAGGTAACTTTTAATACAGCTCAAAAGATTGTGGAAAACTTTTCTTTTCCAGTCGTGTTTCTGCTTCTTGGTCATCAGAGTAGATGGCAATTTTGTAGCTCGGCACTTGAGGTGCGAAATATTAAGACACATCATTGTACCGTCGGTGTATCAATTCGTACCTAGCCGAATACTGACGAGCGAGGCATCGCGAAACTAGTCTATTATATTGGTACCCATTGATATACGGAGGAGTTAACGATGTGATCTTACACCATTTATTTGGTATATAAAATCTAGCATTGGCAAAGCTTTTGCCGAAGCCCTGCATGCAGGCAACTTTTAATACAGCTCAAAAGATTGTGGAAAACTTCTCTTTTCGAGTCGTGTTTCTACTACTTGGTCATCAGAGTAGATGGCATTTTTCTAGCTCGGCACTTGAGGTGCGAAATATAAAGACACATCATTGAACCGTCGGTGTATCAATTCGTACCTAGCCGAATACTGACGAGCGAGGCATCGCGAAACTAGTCTATTATATTGGTACCCATTGATATACGGAGGATTTAACGATGTGATCTTACACCATTTATTTGGTATATAAAATCTAGCATTGGCAAAGCTTTTGCCGAAGCCCTGCATGCAGGTAACTTTTAATACAGCTCAAAAGATTGTGGAAAACTTTTCTTTTCCAGTCGTGTTTCTGCTTCTTGGTCATCAGAGTAGATGGCAATTTTGTAGCTCGGCACTTGAGGTGCGAAATATTAAGACACATCATTGTACCGTCGGTGTATCAATTCGTACCTAGCCGAATACTGACGAGCGAGGCATCGCGAAACTAGTCTATTATATTGGTACCCATTGATATACGGAGGATTTAACGATGTGATCTTACACCATTTAGTTGGTATATAAAATCTAGCATTGGCAATCTTTTCTACTTCTTGGTCATCAGAGTAGATGGCAATTTTGTAGCTCGGCACTTGAGGTGCGAAATATTAAGACACATCATTGTACCGTCGGTGTATCAATTCGTACCTAGCCGAATACTGACGAGCGAGGCATCGCGAAACTAGTCTATTATATTGGTACCCATTGATATACGGAGGATTTAACGATGTGATCTTACACCATTTATTTGGTATATAAAATCTAGCATTGGCAAAGCTTTTGCCGAAGCCCTGCATGCAGGTAACTTTTAATACAGCTCAAAAGATTGTGGAAAACTTTTCTTTTCCAGTCGTGTTTCTGCTTCTTGGTCATCAGAGTAGATGGCAATTTTGTAGCTCGGCACTTGAGGTGCGAAATATTAAGACACATCATTGTACCGTCGGTGTATCAATTCGTACCTAGCCGAATACTGACGAGCGAGGCATCGCGAAACTAGTCTATTATATTGGTACCCATTGATATACGGAGGAGTTAACGATGTGATCTTACACCATTTATTTGGTATATAAAATCTAGCATTGGCAAAGCTTTTGCCGAAGCCCTGCATGCAGGCAACTTTTAATACAGCTCAAAAGATTGTGGAAAACTTCTCTGTTCGAGTCGTGTTTCTACTTCTTGGTCATCAGAGTAGATGGCACTTTTGTAGCTCGGCACTTGAGGTGCGAAATATTAAGACACATCATTGAACCGTCGGTGTATCAATTCGTACCTAGCCGAATACTGACGAGCGAGGCATCGCGAAACTAGTCTATTCTATTGCTACCCATTGATATACGGAGGATTTAACGATGAGATCTTACACCATTTATTTGGTATATAAAATCTAGCATTGGCAAAGCTTTTGCCGAAGCCCTGCATAGAGGCAACTTTTAATACAGCTCAAAAGATTGTGGAAAACTTCTTTTTCGAGTCGTGTTTCTACTTCTTGGTCATCAGAGTAGATGGCACTTTTGTAGCTCGGCTCTTGAGGTGCGAAATATTAAGACACATCATTGAACCGTCGGTGTATCAATTCGTACCTAGCCGAATACTGACGAACGAGGCATCGCGAAACTAGTCTATTCTATTGGTACCCATTGATATACGGAGGAATTAACGATGTGATCTTACACCATTCATTTGGTATATAAAATCTAGCATTGGCAAAGCTTGTGCCGAAGCCCTGCATGCAGGCAACTTTTAATACAGCTCAAAAGAATGTGGAAAACTTCTCTTTTCGAGTCGTGTTTCTATTTCTTAGTCATCAGAGTAGATGGCACTTTTGTAGCTCGGCACTTGAGGTGCGAAATATTAAGACACCTCATTGAACCGTCGGTGTATTATTCGTACCTAGCCGAATACTGACGAGCGAGGCATCGCGAAACTAGTCTATTCTATTGGAACCCATTGATATACGGAGGATTTAACGATGTGATCTTACACCATTTATTTTGTATATAAAATCTAGCATTGGCAAAGCTTTTGCCGAAGCCCTGCATGCAGACATCTTTTAATACAGCTCAAAATATTGTGGAAAACTTCTTTTTCGAGTCGTGTTTCTACTTCGTGGTCACCAGAGTAGATGGCAATTTTGTAGCTCGGCACTTGAGGTGCGAAATATTAAGACACATCATTTAACCGTCGGTTTATCAACTCGTACCTAGCCGAATACTGACGAGCGAGGCATCGCGAAACTAGTCTATTCTATTGGTACCCATTGCTATACGGAGGTTTTAACGATGTGATCTTACACCACTTATTTGTTATATAAAATCTAGCATTGGCAAAGCTTTTGACGAAGCCCTGCATGCAGGCAACTTTTAATACAGCTCAAAAGATTGTGGAAAACTTCTCTTTTCTAGTCGTGTTTCCACTTCTTGGTCATCAGAGTAGATGGCACTTTTGTAGCTCGGCACATGAGGGGCGAAATATTAAGACACACCATTGAACCGTCGGTGTATCAATTCGTACCTAGGCGAATACTGACGAACGAGGTATCGCGAAACTAGACTATTCTATTGGTACCCATTGATATACGGAGGATTTAACGAAGTTATCTTACACCATTTATTTAGTATATAAAATCTGGCATTGGCAAAGCTTTTGCCGAAGCCCTGCATGCAGGCAACTTTTAATACAGCTCAAAAGATTGTGGAAAACTTCTCTTTTCGAGTCGTGTTTCTACTTCTTGGTCATCAGAGTAGATGGCACTTTTGTAGCTCGGCACTTGAGGTGCGAAATATAAAGACACATCATTGAAACGTCGGTGTATCAATTCGTACCTAGCCGAAAACTGAAGAGCGAGGCATCTCGAAACTAGTCTATTCTATTGGTACCCATTGATATACGGGGATTTAACGATGTGAACTTACACCATTTATTTGGTATATAAAATCTAGCATTGGCAAAGCTTTTGCCGAAGCCCTGCATGCAGGCAACTTTTAATACAGCTCAAAAGATTGTGGAAAACTTCTCTTTTCGAGTCGTGTTTCTTCTTCTTGGTCTTCAGAGTAGATGGCACTTTTGTAGCTCGGCAATTGAGGTGCGAAATATTAAGACACATCATTGAACCGTCGGTGTATCAATTCGTACCTAGCCGAATACTGACGAGCGACGCATCGCGAAACTAGTCTCTTCTATTGGTACCCATTGATATACGGAGGATTTAACGATGTGATCTTACACCATTTCTTTGGTATATAAAATCTAGCATTGACAAAGCTTCTGCCGAAGCCCTGCATGCAGGCAACTTTTAATACAGCTCAAAAGATTGTGGAAAACTTCTCTTTCCGAGTCGTGTTTCTACTTCTTGGTCATCAGAGTAGATGGCACTTTTGTAGCTCGGCACTTGAGGTGCGAAATATTAAGACACATCATTGAACCGTCGGTGTATCAATTCGTACCTAGCCGAATACTGACGAGCGAGGCATCGCGAAACTAGTCTATTCTATTAGTACCCATTGATACACGGAGGATTTAACGATGTGATCTTAAACCATTTATTTGGTATATAAAATCTAGCATTGGCAAAGCTTTTGCCGAAGCCCTGCATGCAGGTAACTTTTAATACAGCTCAAAAGATTGTGGAAATCTTCTCTTTTCGAGTCGTGTTTCTACTTCTTGGTCATCAGGGTAGATGGCACTCTTGTAGCTCGGCACTTGAGGTGCGAAATATTAAGACACATCATTGAACCGTCGGTGTATAAATTAGTACCTAGCCGAATACTGACGAGCGAGGCATCGCGAAACTAGTCTATTCTATTGGTACCCATTGATATACGGAGGATTTAACGATGTGATCTTACACCATTTATTTGGTATATAAAATCTAGCATTGGCAAAGCTTTTGCCGAAGCCCTGCATGCAGGCAACTTTTAATACAGCTCAAAAAATTGTGGAAATCTTCCCTTTTCGAGTCGTGTTTCTACTTCTTGGTCATCAGAGTAGATGGCACTTTTGTAGCTCGACACTTGAGGTGCGAAATATTAAGACACATCATTGAACTGTTTTTGTATCAATTCGTACCTAGCCGAATACTGACGAGCGAGGCATCGCGAAACTAGTCTATTCTATTGGTACCCATTGATATACGGAGGATTTAACGATGTGATCTTACACCATTTATTTGGTATATAAAATCTAGCATTGGCAAAGCTTTTGCCGAAGCCCTGCATGCAGGCAACTTTTATTACAGCTCAAAAGATTGTGGAAAACTTCTCTTTTTGAGTCGTGTTTCTACTTCTTGGTCATCAGATTAGATGGCACTTTTGTAGCTCGGCACTTGAGGTGCGAAATATTAAGACACATCATTGAACCCTCGGTGTATCAATTCGTACCTAGCCGAATACTGACGAGCGAAATATCGAGAAACTAGTCTATTCTATTGGTACCCATTGATATACGGAAGATTTAACGATGTGATCTTACACCATTTATTTGGTATATGAAATCTAGCATTGGCAAAGCTTTTGCCGAAGCCCTGCATGCAGGCAACTTTTAATACAGCTCAAAAGATTGTGGAAAACTTCTCTTTTTGAGTCGTGTTTCTACTTCTTGGTCATCAGGGTAGATGGCACTTTTGTAGCTCGGCACTTGAGGTGCGAAATATTAAGACACATCATTGAACCGTCGGTGTATCAATTCGTACCTAGCCGAATACTGACGAGCGAGACATCGAGAAACTAGTCTATTCTATTGGTACCCATTGATATACGGAAGATTTAACGATGTGATCTTACACCATTTATTTGGTATATGAAATCTAGCATTGGCAAAGTTTTTGCCGAAGCCCTGCATGCAGGCAACTTTTAATACAGCTCAAAAGGTTGTGGAAAACTTCTCTTTTCGAGTCGTGTTTCTAATTCTTGGTCATCAGAGTAGATGGCACTTTTGTAGCTCGGCATTTGAGGTGCGAAATATTAAGACACATCATTGAACCGTCGGTGTATCAATTTGTACCAAGCCGAATAATGACGAGCGAGGCATCGCGAAACTAGTCTATTCTATTGGTACCCATTGATATACGGAGGATTTAACGATGTGATTTTACACCATTTATTTTGTATATAAAATCTAGCATTGGCAAAGCTTTTGCCGAAGCCCTGCAAGCAGGCAACTTTTAATAGAGCTCAAAAGATTGTGGAAAACTTCTTTTTCGAGTCGTGTTTCTACTGTTGGTCATCAGAGTAGATGGCAATTTTGTAGCTCGGTAATTGAGGTGCGAAATATTAAGATACATCGTTGAACCGTCGGTGTATCAATTCGTACCTAGCCGAATACTGACGAGCGAGGCATCGCGAAATTAGTCTATTCGATTGGTACCCATTGATATACGGAGGATTTAACGATGTGATCTTACACCATTTATTTGGTATATAAAATCTAGCATTGGCAAAGCTTTTGCCGAAGCCCTGCATGCAGGCAACTTTTAACACAGCTCAAAAGATTGTGGAAAACTTCTCTGTTCGAGTCGTGTTTCTACTTCTTGGTCATCAGAGTAGATGGCACTTTTGTAGCTCGGCACTTGAGGTGCGAAATATTAAGACACATCATTGAACCGTCGGTGTATCAATTCGTACCTAGCCGAATACTGACGAGCGAGGCATCGCGAAACTAGTCTATTCTATTGCTACCCATTGATATACGGAGGATTTAACGATGTGACCTTACACCATTTATTTGGTATATAAAATCTAGCATTGGCAAAGCTTTTGCCGAAGCCCTGCATGCAGGCAACTTTTAATACAGCTCAAAATATTGTGGAAAACTTCTTTTTCGAGTCGTGTTTCTACTTCTTGGTCATCAAAGTAGATGGCACTTTTGTAGCTCGGCACTTGAGGTGCGAAATATTAAGACACATCATTGAACCGTCAGTGTATCAATTCGTACCTAGCCGAATACTGACGAGCGAGGCATCGCGAAACTAGTCTATTCTATTGGTACCCATTGATATACGGAGGATTTAACGATGTGATCTTACACCATTTATTTGGTATATAAAATCTAGCATTGGCCAAGCGTTTGCCGAAGCCCTGCATGCACGCAACTTTTAATACAGCTCAAAAGATTGTGGAGAACTTCTCTTTTCGAGTCGTGTTTATACTTCTTGGTCATCAGAGTAGATGGCACTTTTGTAGCTCGGCACTTGAGATGCGAAATATTAAGACACATCATTGAACCGTCGGTGTATCAATTCGTACCTAGCCGAATACTGACGAGCGAGGCATCGCGAAACTAGTCTATTCTATTGGTACCCATTGCTATACGGAGGAGTTTACGATGTGATCTTACACCATTTATTTGGTATATAAAATCTTGCATTGGGAAAGCTTGTGCCGAAGCCCTGCATGCAGGCAACTTTTAATACAGCTCAAAAGAATGTGGAAAACTTCTCTTTTCGAGTCGTGTTTCTATTTCTTGGTCATCAGAGTAGATGGCATTTTTGTAGCTCGGCACTTGAGGTGCGAAATATTAAGACACATCATTGAACCGTCGGTGTATTATTCGTACCTAGCCGAATACTGACGAGCGAGGCATCGCGAAACTAGTCTATTCTATTGGAACCCATTGATATACGGAGGATTTAACGATGTGATCTTACACCATTTATTTCGTATATAAAATCTAGCATTGGCAAAGCTTTTGCCGAAGCCCTGCATGCAGACAACTTTTAATACAGCTCAAAATATTGTGGAAAACTTCTTTTTCGAGTCGTGTTTCTACTTCGTGGTCATCAGAGTAGATGGCAATTTTGTAGCTCGGCACTTGAGGTGCGAAATATTAAGACACATCATTTAACCGTCGGTGTATCAACTCGTACCTAGCCGAATACTGACGAGCGAGGCATCGCGAAACTAGTCTATTCTATTGGTAGCCATTGCTATACGGAGGTTTTAACGATGTGATCTTACACCACTTATTTGGTATATAAAATCTAGCATTGGCAAAGCTTTTGACGAAGCCCTGCATGCAGGCAACTTTTAATACAGCTCAAAAGATTGTGGAAAACTTCTCTTTTCGAGTCGTGTTTCTACTTCTTGGTCATCAGAGTAGATGGCACTTTTGTAGCTCGGCACATGAGGGGCGAAATATTAAGACACACCATTGAACCGTCGGTGTATCAATTCGTACCTAGGCGAATACTGACGAGCGAGGCATCGAGAAACTAGTCTATTCTATTGGTACCCATTGATATACGGAGGATTTAACGAAGTTATCTTACACCATTTATTTAGTATATAAAATCTAGCATTGGCAAAGCTTTTGCCGAAGCCCTGCATGCAGGCAACTTTTAATACAGCTCAAAAGATTGTGGAAAACTTCTCTTTTCGAGTCGTGTTTCTACTCCTTGGTCATCAGAGTAGATGGCAATTTTGTAGCTCGGCACTTGAGGTGCGAAGTATAAAGACACATCATTGAAACGTCGGTGTATCAATTCGTACCTAGCCGAAAACTGAAGAGCGAGGCATCGCGAAACTAGTCTATTCTATTGGTACCCATTGATATACGGAGGATTTAACGATGTGAACTTACACCATTTATTTGGTATATAAAATCTAGCATTGGCAAAGCTTTTGCCGAAGCCCTGCATGCAGGCAACTTTTAATACAGCTCAAAAGATTGTGGAAAACTTCTCTTTTCGAGTCGTGTTTCTTCTTCTTGCTCTTCAGAGTAGATGGCACTTTTGTAGCTCGGCAATTGAGGTGCGAAATATTAAGACACATCATTGAACCGTCGGTGTATCAATTCGTACCTAGCCGAATACTGACGAGCGAGGCATCGCGAAACTAGTCTATTCTATTGCTACCCATTGATATACGGAGGATTTAACGATGTGACCTTACACCATTTATTTGGTATATAAAATCTAGCATTGGCAAAGCTTTTGCCGAAGCCCTGCATGCAGGCAACTTTTAATACAGCTCAAAAGATTGTGGAAAACTTCTCTTTTCGAGTCGTGTTTCTTCTTCTTGCTCTTCAGAGTAGATGGCACTTTTGTAGCTCGGCACTTGAGGTGCGAAATATAAAGACACATCATTGAAACGTCGGTGTATCAATTCGTACCTAGCCGAAAACTGAAGAGCGAGGCATCGCCAAACTAGTCTATTCTATTGGTACCCATTGATATACGGAGGATTTAACGATGTGAACTTACACCATTTATTTGGTATATAAAATCTAGCATTGGCAAAGCTTTTGCCGAAGCCCTGCATGCAGGCAACTTTTAATACAGCTCAAAAGATTGTGGAAAACGTCTCTTTTCGAGTCGTGTTTCTACTTCTTGGTCATCAAAGTTGATGGCACTTTTGTAGCTCCGCACTTGAGGTGCGAAATATTAAGACACATCACTGAACCGTCGGTGTATCAATTCGTACCTAGCCGAATACTGACGAGCGAGGCATCGCGAAACTAGTCTCTTCTATTGGTACCCATTGATATACGGAGGATTTAACGATGTGATCTTACACCATTTCTTTGGTATATAAAATCTAGCATGGGCAAAGCTTCTGCCGAAGCCCTGCATGCAGGCAACTTTTAATACAGCTCAAAAGATTGTGGAAAACTTCTCTTTCCGAGTCGTGTTTCTACTTCTTGGTCATCAGAGTAGATGGCCCTTTTGTAGCTCGGCACTTGAGGTGCGAAATATTAAGACACATCATTGAACCGTCGGTGTATCAATTCGTACCTAGCCGAATACTGACGAGCGACGCATCGCGAAACTAGTCTCTTCTATTGGTACCCATTGATATACGGAGGATTTAACGATGTGATCTTACACCATTTCTTTGGTATATAAAATCTAGCATGGGCAAAGCTTCTGCCGAAGCCCTGCATGCAGGCAACTTTTAATAGAGCTCAAAAGATTGTGGAAAACTTCTCTTTTCGAGTCGTGTTTCTTCTTCTTGCTCTTCAGAGTAGATGGCACTTTTGTAGCTCGGCAATTGAGGTGCGAAATATTAAGACACATCATTGAACCGTCGGTGTATCAATTCGTACCTAGCCGAATACTGACGAGCGACGCATCGCGAAACTAGTCTCTTCTATTGGTACCCATTGATATACGGAGGATTTAACGATGTGATCTTACACCATTTCTTTGGTATATAAAATCTAGCATGGGCAAAGCTTCTGCCGAAGCCCTGCATGCAGGCAACTTTTAATACAACTCAAAAGATTGTGGAAAACTTCTCTTTCCGAGTCGTTTTTCTACTTCTTGGTCATCAGAGTAGATGGCCCTTTTGTAGCTCGGCACTTGAGGTGCGAAATATTAAGACACATCATTGAACCGTCGGTGTATCAATTCGTACCTAGCCGAATACTGACGAGCGAGGCATCGCGAAACTAGTCTATTCTATTGGTACCCATTGATACACGGAGGATTTAACGATGTGATCTTAAACCATTTATTTGGTATATAAAATCTAGCATTGGCAAAGCTTTTGCCGAAGCCCTGCATGCAGGTAACTTTTAATACAGCTCAAAAGATTGTGGAAATCTTCTCTTTTCGAGTCGTGTTTCTACTTCTTGGTCATCAGGGTAGATGGCACTCTTGTAGCTCGGCACTTGAGGTGCGAAATATTAAGACACATCATTGAACCGTCGGTGTATAAATTCGTACCTAGCCGAATACTGACGAGCGAGGCATCGCGAAACTAGTCTATTCTATTGGTACCCATTGATATACGGAGGATTTAACGATGTGATCTTACACCATTTATTTGGTATATAAAATCTAGCATTGGCAAAGCTTTTGCCGAAGCCCTGCATGCAGGTAACTTTTAATACAGCTCAAAAGATTGTGGAAAACGTCTCTTTTCGAGTCGTGTTTCTACTTCTTGGTCATCAAAGTTGATGGCACTTTTGTAGCTCCGCACTTGAGGTGCGAAATATTAAGACACATCACTGAACCGTCGGTGTATCAATTCGTACCTAGCCGAATACTGACGAGCGAGGCATCGCGAAACTAGTCTATTCTATTGGTACCCATGGATATACGGAGGATTTAACGATGTGATCTGACACCATTTATTTGGTATATAAAATCTAGCATTGGCAAAGCTTTTGCCGAAACCCTGCATGCAGGCAACTTTTAATACAGCTCAAAAGATTGTGGAAATCTTGTCTTTTCGAGTCGTGTTTCTACTTCTTGGTCATCAGAGTAGATGGCACTTTTGTAGCTTGGCACTTGCGGTGCGAAATATTAAGACACATCATTGAACCGTCGGTGTATCAATCCGTACCTAGCCGAATACAGACGAGCGGGGCATCGCAAAACTAGTCTATTCTATTGGTACCCATTGATATACGCAGGATTTAACGATGTGATCTTACACCATTTATACGCGAAACTATTGGTACCCATTGATATACGGAGGATTTAACGATGTGATCTTACACCATTTATTTGGAATATAAAATGTAGCATTGGCAAAGCTTTTGCCGAAGCCCTGCATGCAGGCAACTTTTAGTACAGCTCAAAAGATTGTGGAAAACTTCTCTTTTCGAGTCGTGTTTCTACTTCTTGGTCATCAGAGTAGATGGCACTTTTGTAGCTCGGCACTTGAGGTGCGAAATATTAAGACACATCGTTGAACCGTCGGTGTATCAATTCGTACCTAGCCGAATACTGACGAGCGAGGCATCGCGAAACTAGTCTATTCTATTGGTACCCATTGATATACGGAGGATTTAACGATGTGAATTTACACCATTTATTTGGTATATAAAATCTAGCATTGGCAAAGCTTGTGCCGAAGCCCTGCATGCAAGCAACTTTTAATACAGCTCAAAAGGTTGTGGAAAACTTCTCTTTTCGAGTCGTGTTTCTACTTCTTCGCCATCAGAGTAGATGGCACTTTTGTAGCTCGGCACTTGAGGTGCGAAATATTAAGACACTTCATTGAACTGTCGGTGTATCAATTCGTACCTAGCCGAATACTGACGAGCGAGGCATCGCGAAACTAGTCTATTCTATTGGTACCCATTGATATACGGAGGATTTAACGATGTGATCTTACACCATTTATTTGGTATATAAAATCTAGCATTGGCAAAGCTTTCGCCGAAGCCCTGCATGCAGGCAACTTTTAATATAGCTCAAAAGATTATGGAAAACTTCTTTTTGAGTCGTGTTTCTACTTCTTGGTCATCAGAGTAGATGGCACTTTTGTAGCTCGGCACTTGAGGTGCGAAATATTAAGACACATCATTGAACCGTCGGTGTATCAATTCGTACCTAGTCGAATACCGACGAGCGAGACATCGCGAAACTAGTCTATTCTATTGGTACCCACTGATATACGGAGGATTTAACGATTTGATCTTACACCATTTATACGCGAAACTATTGGTACCCATTGATATACGGAGGATTTAACGATGTGATCTTACACCATTTATTTGGAATATAAAATGTAGCATTGGCAAAGCTTTTGCCGAAGCCCTGCATGCAGGCAACTTTTAGTACAGCTCAAAAGATTGTGGAAAACTTCTCTTTTCGAGTCGTGTTTCTACTTCTTGGTCATCAGAGTAGATGGCACTTTTGTAGCTCGGCACTTGAGGTGCGAAATATTGAGACACATCATTGAACCGTCGGTGTATCAAATCGTACCTAGCCGAATACTGACGAGCGAGGCATCACGAAACGAGTCTATTATATTGGTACCCATTGATATACGGAGGATTTAACGATGTGATCTTACACCATTTATTTGGTATATAAAATCTAGCATTGGCAAAGCTTTTGCCGAAGCCCTGCATGCAGGCAACTTTTAATACAGCTCAAAAGATTGTGGAAAACTTCTTTTTCGAGTCGTGTTTCTACTTCTTGGTCATCAGAATAGATGGAAATTGTTTAGCTCGGCACTTGAGGTGCGATATATTAAGACACATCGTTTAACCGTCGGTGTATCAATTCGTACCTAGCCGAATACTGACGAGCGAGACATCGAGAAACTAGTCTATTCTATTGGTACCCATTGATATACGGAAGATTTAACGATGTGATCTTACACCATTTATTTGGTAAATGAAATCTAGCATTGGCAAAGCTTTTGCCGAAGCCCTGCATGCAGGCAACTTTTAATACAGCTCAAAAGGTTGTGGAAAACTTCTCTTTTCGAGTCGTGTTTCTAATTCTTGGTCATCAGAGTAGATGGCACTTTTGTAGCTCGGCACTTGAGGTGCGAAATATTAAGACACATCATTGAACCGTCGGTGTATCAATTTGTACCAAGCCGAATAATGACGAGCGAGGCATCGCGAAACTAGTCTATTCTATTGGTACCCATTGATATACGGAGGATTTAACGATGTGATTTTACACCATTTATTTTGTATATAAAATCTAGCATTGGCAAAGCTTTTGCCGAAGCCCTGCATGCAGGCAACTTTTAATACAGCTCAAAAGATTGTGGAAAACTTCTTTTTCGAGTCGTGTTTCTACTCTTGGTCATCAGAGTAGATGGCAATTTTGTAGCTCGGTACTTGAGGTGCGAAATATTAAGATACATCGTTGAACCGTCGGTGTATCAATTCGTACCTAGCCGAATACTGACGAGCGAGGCATCGCGAAATTAGTCTATTCGATTGGTACCCATTGATATACGGAGGATTTAACGATGTGATCTTACACCATTTATTTGGTATATAAAATCTAGCATTGGCAAAGCTTTTGCCGAAGCCCTGCATGCAGGCAACTTTTAACACAGCTCAAAAGATTGTGGAAAACTTCTCTGTTCGAGTCGTGTTTCTACTTCTTGGTCATCAGAGTAGATGGCACTTTTGTAGCTCGGCACTTGAGGTGCGAAATATTAAGACACATCATTGAACCGTCGGTGTATCAATTCGTACCTAGCCGAATACTGACGAGCGAGGCATCGCGAAACTAGTCTATTCTATTGCTACCCATTGATATACGGAGGATTTAACGATGTGATCTTACACCATTTATTTGGTATATAAAATCTAGCATTGGCAAAGCTTTTGCCGAAGCCCTGCATGCAGGCAACTTTTAATACAGCTCAAAAGATTGTGGAAAACTTCTTTTTCGAGTCGTGTTTCTACTTCTTGGTCATCAAAGTAGATGGCAATTTTGTAGCTCGGCACTTGAGGTGCGAAATATTAAGACACATCATTGAACCGTCAGTGTATCAATTCGTACCTAGCCGAATACTGACGAGCGAGGCATCGCGAAACTAGTCTATTCTATTGGTACCCATTGATATACGGAGGATTTAACGATGTGATCTTACACCATTTATTTGGTATATAAAATCTAGCATTGGCCAAGCGTTTGCCGAAGCCCTGCATGCAGGCAACTTTTAATACAGCTCAAAAGATTGTGGAAAACTTCTCTTTTCGAGTCGTGTTTATACTTCTTGGTCATCAGAGTAGATGGCACTTTTGTAGCTCGGCACTTGAGATGCGAAATATTAAGACACATAATTGAACCGTCGGTGTATCAATTCGTACCTAGCCGAATACTGACGAGCGAGGCATCGCGAAACTAGTCTATTCTATTGGTACCCATTGATATACGGAGGATTTTACGATGTGATCTTACACCATTTATTTGGTATATAAAATCTAGCATTGGGAAAGCTTTTGCCGAAGCCCTGCATGCAGGCAACTTTTAATACAGCTCAAAAGAATGTGGAAAACTTCTCTTTTCGAGTCGTGTTTCTACTTCTTGCTCATCAGAGTAGATGGCACTTTTGTAGCTCGGCACTTGAGGTGCGAAATATTAAGACACATCATTGGACCGTCGGTGTATCAATTCGTACCTAGCCGAATACTGACGAGCGGGGCATCGCGAAACTAGTCTATTCTATTGGTACCCATTGATATACGGAGGATTTAAGGATGTGATCTTACACAATTTATTTGGTATATAAAATCTAGCATTGGCAAAGCTTTTGCCGAAGCCCTGCATGCAGGCAACTTTTAATACAGCTCAAAAGATTGTGGAAAACTTCTCTTTTCGAGTCGTGTTTCTACTTCTTGGTCATCAGAGTAGATGGCACTTTTGTAGCTCGGCACTTGAGGTGCGAAATATTGAGACACATCATTGAACCGTCGGTGTATCAAATCGTACCTAGCCGAATACTGACGAGCGAGGCATCACGAAACTAGTCTATTATATTGGTACCCATTGATATACGGAGGATTTAACGATGTGATCTTACACCATTTATTTGGTATATAAAATCTAGCATTGGCAAAGCCTTTGCCGAAGCCCTGCATGCACACAACTTTTAATACAGCTCAAAAGATTGTGGAAAACTTCTTTTTCGAGTCGCGTTTCTACTTCTTGGTCATCAGAATAGATGGCAATTATTTAGCTCGGCACTTGAGGTGCGATATATTAAGACACATCGTTGAACCGTCGGTGTATCCATTCGTACCTAGCCGAATACTGACGAGCGAGGCATCGCGAAACTAGTCTATTCTATTGGTACCCATTGATATACGGAGGATTTAACGATGTGATCTAACACCATTTATTTGGTATATAAAATAAAGCATTGGCAAAGCTTTTGCCGAAGCCCTGCATGCAGGCAACTTTTAATACAGCTCAAAAGATTGTGGAAAACTTCTCTTTTTGAGTCGTGTTTCTACTTCTTGGTCATCAGAGTAGATGGCACTTTTGTAGCTCGGCACTTGAGGTGCGAAATATTAAGACACATCATTGAACCGTCGGTGTATCAATTCGTACCTAGCCGAATACTGACGAGCGAGACATCGAGAAACTAGTCTATTCTATTGGTACCCATTGATATACGGAAGATTTAACGATGTGATCTTACACCATTTATTTGGTATATGAAATCTAGCATTGGCAAAGCTTTTGCCGAAGCCCTGCATGCAGGCAACTTTTAATACAGCTCAAAAGGTTGTGGCAAACTTCTCTTTTCGAGTCGTGTTTCTAATTCTTGGTCATCAGAGTAGATGGCACTTTTGTAGCTCGGCACTTGAGGTGCGAAATATTAAGACACATCATTGAACCGTCGGTGTATCAATTTGTACCAAGCCGAATAATGACGAGCGAGGCATCGCGAAACTAGTCTATTCTATTGGTACCCATTGATATACGGAGGATTTAACGATGTGATTTTACACCATTTATTTTGTATATAAAATCTAGCATTGGCAAAGCTTTTGCCGAAGCCCTGCATGCAGGCAACTTTTAATACAGCTCAAAAGATTGTGGAAAACTTCTTTTTCGATTCGTGTTTCTACTCTTGGTCATCAGAGTAGATGGCAATTTTGTAGCTCGCTACTTGAGGTGCGAAATATTAAGATACATCGTTGAACCGCCGGTGTATCAATTCGTACCTAGCCGAATACTGACGAGCGAGGCATCGCGAAATTAGTCTATCCGATTGGTACCCATTGATATACGGAGGATTTAACGATGTGATCTTACACCATTTATTTGGTATATAAAATCTAGCATTGGCAAAGCTTTTGCCGAAGCCCTGCATGCAGGCAACTTTTAACACAGCTCAAAAGATTGTGGAAAACTTCTCTGTTCGAGTCGTGTTTCTACTTCTTGGTCATCAGAGTAGATGGCACTTTTGTAGCTCGGCACTTGAGGTGCGAAATATTAAGACACATCATTGAACCGTCGGTGTATCAATTCGTACCTAGCCGAATACTGACGAGCGAGGCATCGCGAAACTAGTCTATTCTATTGCTACCCATTGATATACGGAGGATTTAACGATGTGATCTTACACCATTTATTTGGTATATAAAATCTAGCATTGGCAAAGCTTTTGCCGAAGCCCTGCATGCAGGCAACTTTTAATACAGCTCAAAAGATTGTGAAAAACTTCTTTTTCGAGTCGTGTTTCTACTTCTTGGTCATCAAAGTAGATGGCACTTTTGTAGCTCGGCACTTGAGGTGCGAAATATTAAGACACATCATTGAACCGTCAGTGTATCAATTCGTACCTAGCCGAATACTGACGAGCGAGGCATCGCGAAACTAGTCTATTCTATTGGTTCCCATTGATATACGGAGGATTTAACGATGTGATCTTACACCATTTATTTGGTATATAAAATCTAGCATTGGCCAAGCGTTTGCCGAAGCCCTGCATGCAGGCAACTTTTAATACAGCTCAAAAGATTGTGGAAAACTTCTCTTTTCGAGTCGTGTTTATACTTCTTGGTCATCAGAGTAGATGGCACTTTTGTAGCTCGGCACTTGAGATGCGAAATATTAAGACACATCATTGAACCGTCGGTGTATCAATTCGTACCTAGCCGAATACTGACGAGCGAGGCATCGCGAAACTTGTCTATTCTATTGGTACCCATTGATATACGGAGGATTTTACGATGTGATCTTACACCATTTATTTGGTATATAAAATCTAGCATTGGGAAAGCTTTTGCCGAAGCCCTGCATGCAGGCAACTTTTAATACAGCTCAAAAGATTGTGGAAAACTTCTCTTTTCGAGTCGTGTTTCTACTTCTTGGTCATCAGAGTAGATGGCACTTTTGTAGCTCGGCACTTGAGGTGCGAAATAATAAGACACATCATTAAACCGTCGGTGTATCAATTCGTACCTAGCCGAAAACTGACGAGCGAGGCATCGCGAAACTAGTCTATTCTATTGGTACCCATTGATATACGGAGGATTTAACGATGTGATCTTACACCATTTATTTGGTATATAAAATCTAGCATTGGCAAAGATTTTGCCGAAGTCCTGCATGCAGGCAACTTTTAATACAGCTCAAAAGATTGTGGAAAACTTCTCTTTTTGAGTCGTGTTTCTACCTCTTGGTTATCAGAGTAGATGGCACTTTTGTAGCTCGACACTTGAGGTGCGAAATATTAAGACACATCATTGAACCGTCGGTGTATTAATTCGTACCTAGCCGAATACTGACGAGCGAGGCATCGCGAAACTAGTCTATTCTATTGGTACCCATTGATATACGGAGGATTTAACGATGTGATCTTACACCATTTATTTGGTACATAAAATCTAGCATTGGCAAAGCTTTTGCCGAAGCCCTGCATGCAGGCAACTTTTAATACAGCTCAAAAGATTGTGGAAAACTTCTCTTTTCAAGTCGTGTTTCTACTTCTTGGTCATCAGCGTAGATGCCATTTTTCTAGCTCGGCACTTGAGGTGCGAATTATAAAGACACATCATTGAACCGTCGGTGTAACAATTCGTACCTAGCCGAATACTGACGAGCGAAGCATCGCGAAACTAGTCTATTCTCTTGGTACCCATTGATATACGGAGGATTTAACGATGTGATCTTACACCATTTAGTTGGTATATAAAATCTAGCATTGGCAAAGCTTTTCTACTTCTTGGTCATCAGAGTTGATGGCAATTTTGTAGCTCGGCACTTGAGGTGCGAAATATTAAGACACATCATTGTACCGTCGGTGTATCAATTAGTACCTAGCCGAATACTGACGAGCGAGGCATCGCGAAACTAGTCTATTATATTGGTACCCATTGATATACGGAGGATTTAACGATGTGATCTTACACCATTTATTTGGTATATAAAATCTAGCATTGGCAAAGCTTTTGCCGAAGCCCTGCATGCAGGTAACTTTTAATACAGCTCAAAAGATTGTGGAAAACTTCTCTTTTCGAGTCGTGTTTCTACTTCTTGGTCATCAGAGTAGATGGCACTTTTGTAGCTCGGCACTTGAGGTGCGAAATATTAAGACACGTCATTGAACCATCGTCGGTGTATCAATTCGTACCTAGCCGAATACTGACGAGCGAGGCATCGCGAAACTAGTCTATTCTATTGGTACCCATTGATATACGGAGGATTTAATGATGTGATCTTACACCATTTATTTGGTATATAAAACCTAGCATTGGCAAAGCTTTTGCCGAAGCCCTGCATGCAGGTAACTTTTAATACAGCTCAAAAGATTGTGGAAAACTTCTCTTTTCGAGTCGTGTTTCTGCTTCTTGGTCATCAGAGTAGATGGCACTTTTGTAGCTCGGCACTTGAGGTGCGAAATATTAAGACACATCATTGAACCGTCGGTGTATCAGTTCGTACCTAGCCGAATACTGACGAGCGAGGCATCGCGAAACTAGTCTATTCTATTGGTACCCATTGATATACGGAGGATTTAACGATGTGATCTTACACCATTTATTTGGTATATAAAATCTAGCATTGGCAAAGCTTTTGCCGAAGCCCTGCATGCAGGTAACTTTTAATACAGCTCAAAAGATTGTGGAAAACTTCTCTTTTCGAGTCGTGTTTCTACTTCTTGGTCATCAGAGTAGATGGCACTTTTGTAGCTCGGCACTTGAGGTGCGAAATATTAAGACACATCATTGAACCGTCGGTGTATCAATTCGTACCTAGCCGAATACTGACGAGCGAGACATCGAGAAACTAGTCTATTCTATTGGTACCCATTGATATACGGAAGATTTAACGATGTGATCTTACACCATTTATTTGGTATATGAAATCTAGCATTGGCAAAGCTTTTGCCGAAGCCCTGCATGCAGGCAACTTTTAATACAGCTCAAAAGGTTGTGGCAAACTTCTCTTTTCGAGTCGTGTTTCTAATTCTTGGTCATCAGAGTAGATGGCACTTTTGTAGCTCGGCACTTGAGGTGCGAAATATTAAGACACATCATTGAACCGTCGGTGTATCAATTTGTACCAAGCCGAATAATGACGAGCGAGGCATCGCGAAACTAGTCTATTCTATTGGTACCCATTGATATACGGAGGATTTAACGATGTGATTTTACACCATTTATTTTGTATATAAAATCTAGCATTGGCAAAGCTTTTGCCGAAGCCCTGCATGCAGGCAACTTTTAATACAGCTCAAAAGATTGTGGAAAACTTCTTTTTCGATTCGTGTTTCTACTCTTGGTCATCAGAGTAGATGGCAATTTTGTAGCTCGCTACTTGAGGTGCGAAATATTAAGATACATCGTTGAACCGCCGGTGTATCAATTCGTACCTAGCCGAATACTGACGAGCGAGGCATCGCGAAATTAGTCTATCCGATTGGTACCCATTGATATACGGAGGATTTAACGATGTGATCTTACACCATTTATTTGGTATATAAAATCTAGCATTGGCAAAGCTTTTGCCGAAGCCCTGCATGCAGGCAACTTTTAACACAGCTCAAAAGATTGTGGAAAACTTCTCTGTTCGAGTCGTGTTTCTACTTCTTGGTCATCAGAGTAGATGGCACTTTTGTAGCTCGGCACTTGAGGTGCGAAATATTAAGACACATCATTGAACCGTCGGTGTATCAATTCGTACCTAGCCGAATACTGACGAGCGAGGCATCGCGAAACTAGTCTATTCTATTGCTACCCATTGATATACGGAGGATTTAACGATGTGATCTTACACCATTTATTTGGTATATAAAATCTAGCATTGGCAAAGCTTTTGCCGAAGCCCTGCATGCAGGCAACTTTTAATACAGCTCAAAAGATTGTGAAAAACTTCTTTTTCGAGTCGTGTTTCTACTTCTTGGTCATCAAAGTAGATGGCACTTTTGTAGCTCGGCACTTGAGGTGCGAAATATTAAGACACATCATTGAACCGTCAGTGTATCAATTCGTACCTAGCCGAATACTGACGAGCGAGGCATCGCGAAACTAGTCTATTCTATTGGTTCCCATTGATATACGGAGGATTTAACGATGTGATCTTACACCATTTATTTGGTATATAAAATCTAGCATTGGCCAAGCGTTTGCCGAAGCCCTGCATGCAGGCAACTTTTAATACAGCTCAAAAGATTGTGGAAAACTTCTCTTTTCGAGTCGTGTTTATACTTCTTGGTCATCAGAGTAGATGGCACTTTTGTAGCTCGGCACTTGAGATGCGAAATATTAAGACACATCATTGAACCGTCGGTGTATCAATTCGTACCTAGCCGAATACTGACGAGCGAGGCATCGCGAAACTTGTCTATTCTATTGGTACCCATTGATATACGGAGGATTTTACGATGTGATCTTACACCATTTATTTGGTATATAAAATCTAGCATTGGGAAAGCTTTTGCCGAAGCCCTGCATGCAGGCAACTTTTAATACAGCTCAAAAGATTGTGGAAAACTTCTCTTTTCGAGTCGTGTTTCTACTTCTTGGTCATCAGAGTAGATGGCACTTTTGTAGCTCGGCACTTGAGGTGCGAAATAATAAGACACATCATTAAACCGTCGGTGTATCAATTCGTACCTAGCCGAAAACTGACGAGCGAGGCATCGCGAAACTAGTCTATTCTATTGGTACCCATTGATATACGGAGGATTTAACGATGTGATCTTACACCATTTATTTGGTATATAAAATCTAGCATTGGCAAAGATTTTGCCGAAGTCCTGCATGCAGGCAACTTTTAATACAGCTCAAAAGATTGTGGAAAACTTCTCTTTTTGAGTCGTGTTTCTACCTCTTGGTTATCAGAGTAGATGGCACTTTTGTAGCTCGACACTTGAGGTGCGAAATATTAAGACACATCATTGAACCGTCGGTGTATTAATTCGTACCTAGCCGAATACTGACGAGCGAGGCATCGCGAAACTAGTCTATTCTATTGGTACCCATTGATATACGGAGGATTTAACGATGTGATCTTACACCATTTATTTGGTACATAAAATCTAGCATTGGCAAAGCTTTTGCCGAAGCCCTGCATGCAGGCAACTTTTAATACAGCTCAAAAGATTGTGGAAAACTTCTCTTTTCAAGTCGTGTTTCTACTTCTTGGTCATCAGAGTAGATGCCATTTTTCTAGCTCGGCACTTGAGGTGCGAATTATAAAGACACATCATTGAACCGTCGGTGTAACAATTCGTACCTAGCCGAATACTGACGAGCGAAGCATCGCGAAACTAGTCTATTCTCTTGGTACCCATTGATATACGGAGGATTTAACGATGTGATCTTACACCATTTAGTTGGTATATAAAATCTAGCATTGGCAAAGCTTTTCTACTTCTTGGTCATCAGAGTTGATGGCAATTTTGTAGCTCGGCACTTGAGGTGCGAAATATTAAGACACATCATTGTACCGTCGGTGTATCAATTAGTACCTAGCCGAATACTGACGAGCGAGGCATCGCGAAACTAGTCTATTATATTGGTACCCATTGATATACGGAGGATTTAACGATGTGATCTTACACCATTTATTTGGTATATAAAATCTAGCATTGGCAAAGCTTTTGCCGAAGCCCTGCATGCAGGTAACTTTTAATACAGCTCAAAAGATTGTGGAAAACTTCTCTTTTCGAGTCGTGTTTCTACTTCTTGGTCATCAGAGTAGATGGCACTTTTGTAGCTCGGCACTTGAGGTGCGAAATATTAAGACACGTCATTGAACCATCGTCGGTGTATCAATTCGTACCTAGCCGAATACTGACGAGCGAGGCATCGCGAAACTAGTCTATTCTATTGGTACCCATTGATATACGGAGGATTTAATGATGTGATCTTACACCATTTATTTGGTATATAAAACCTAGCATTGGCAAAGCTTTTGCCGAAGCCCTGCATGCAGGTAACTTTTAATACAGCTCAAAAGATTGTGGAAAACTTCTCTTTTCGAGTCGTGTTTCTGCTTCTTGGTCATCAGAGTAGATGGCACTTTTGTAGCTCGGCACTTGAGGTGCGAAATATTAAGACACATCATTGAACCGTCGGTGTATCAGTTCGTACCTAGCCGAATACTGACGAGCGAGGCATCGCGAAACTAGTCTATTCTATTGGTACCCATTGATATACGGAGGATTTAACGATGTGATCTTACACCATTTATTTGGTATATAAAACCTAGCATTGGCAAAGCTTTTGCCGAAGCCCTGC